>NC_058196.1:7079853-7382783 GCF_907165205.1 Coccinella septempunctata
CTGAAATCTCAATTCCTATTTGAAATATCGAACTGAAATTCAACATGTGCATCTCAATTCGAAAACTATGTGCAATTTCAAGATTTGGTTCGAATCGATCCAATAGTTCCTTAGGAATTGATCCAACAGTTTTCGAGGAATTGATATCACTTTTTGCCGAATTGACCACTGAAATCTCAATTTCTATCTGAACTATCAAACTGAAATTCAACATGTGCATCTCAATTCGAAAACTATGTGCAGTTTCAAGATTTGGTTCGAATCGATCCAATAGTTCCTTAGGAATTGAAATGATATTTTGCCGAATCGACTACTGAAATCTTCATTCCTATCAGAACTATCTATCTGAAATTCAACATGTGCATCTCAATTCGAAAACTATGTGCAGTTTCAAAATTTGGGTCTAATTGGTTCAACAGTTTTTGAGGAATTGATATCACACTTTGCCGAATAGACCACTGAAATATCAATTCCTATCAGAACTATCGAACTGAAATTCAACATATGCATCTCATTTCGAAAACTATGTGCAGTTTCAAGATTTGGTTCGAATTGATCAAACAGTTTTCAAGGAATTGATATCACACTTTGCCGAATTGACCACTGAAATCTCAATTCCTATCTGAACTATCGAACTGAAATTCAACATGTGCATCTCAATCCGAAAACTATGTGCAGTTTCAAGATTTGGTTCGAATTGATCCAATAGTTCCTTAGGAATTGAAATGATATTTTGTCGAATCGACTTCTGAAATCTCCATTCCTATTAGAACTATCGATCTGAAATTCAACATGTGCATCTCAATCCGAAAACAATGTAAAGTTTCAAGATTTGGTTCGAATTGATCCAACAGTTTTCGAGGAATTGAAATGATATTTTGCCGAATAGACCACTGAAATCTCAATTCCTATCTGAACTTTCGAACTGAAATTCAACATGTGCATCTCAATTCGAAAACTATGTGCAGTTTCAAGATTTGGGTCGAATTGGTTCAACAGTTTTTGAGGAATTGATATCACACTTTGCCGAATAGACCACTGAAATCTCAATTCCTATCTGCACTATCGAACTGAAATTCAACATGTGCATCTCAATTCGAAAACTATGTGCAGTTTCAAGATTTGGTTCGAATTGATCCAACAGTTTTCGAGGAATTGATATCACACTTTGCCGAATTGATAACTGAAATCTCAATTCCTATCTGAACTATCGAACTGAAATTCAACATGTGCATCCCATTTCGAATACTATGTGCAGTTTCAAAATTTGGTTCAAATTGATCCGACAGTTTTCCAGGAATTGATTTCACACTTTGCCGAATTGACAACTGAAATCTCAATTCCTATCTGAACTTTCGAACTGAAATTCAACATGTGCATCCCATTTCGAAAACTATGTGCAGTTTCAAAATTTGGTTCAAATTGATCCGACAGTTTTCCAGGAATTGATATCACACTTTGCCGAATTGACAACTGAAATCTCAATTCCTATCTGAACTTTCGAACTGAAATTCAACATGTGCATCTCAATTCGAAAACTATGTGCAGTTTCAAGATTTGGTTCGAATCGATCCAATATTACCTTAGGAATTGAAATGATATTTTGTCGAATCGACCACTGAAATCTCCATTCCTATCAGAACTATCGGACTGAAATTCAATATGTGCATCACATTTCGAAAACTATGTGCAGTTTCAAAATTTGGTTCAAATTGATCCGACAGTTTTCAAGGAATTGATATCACACTTTGCCGAATTGACAACTGAAATCTCAATTCCTATCTGAACTTTCGAACTGAAATTCAACATGTGCATCTCAATTCGAAAACTATGTGCAGTTTCAAGATTTGGTTCGAATCGATCCAATATTACCTTAGGAATTGAAATGATATTTTGCCGAATCGACTACTGAAATCTCCATTCCTATCAGAACTATCGATCTGAAATTCAACATGTGCATCTCAATTCGAAAACTATGTGCAGTTTCAAGATTTGGGTCGAATTGGTTCAACAGTTTTTGAGGAATTGATATCACACTTTGCCGAATAGACCACTGAAATCTCAATTCCTATCTGAACTATCAAACTGAAATTCAACATATGCATCTCAATTCGAAAACTATGTGCAGTTTCAAGATTTGGTTCGAATCGATCCAATAGTTCCTTAGGAATTGAAATGATATTTTGCCGAATCGACTACTGAAATCTTCATTCCTATCAGAACTATCGATCTGAAATTCAACATGTGCATCTCAATTCGAAAACTATGTGCAGTTTCAAGATTTGGGTCGAATTGGTTCAACAGTTTTTGAGGAATTGATATCACACTTTGCCGAATAGACCACTGAAATCTCAATTCCTATCTGCACTATCGAACTGAAATTCAACATGTGCATCTCAATTCGAAAACTATGTGCAGTTTCAAGATTTGGTTCGAATTGATCCAACAGTTTTCGAGGAATTGATATCACACTTTGCCGAATTGATAACTGAAATCTCAATTCCTATCTGAACTATCGAACTGAAATTCAACATGTGCATCCCATTTCGAAAACTATGTGCAGTTTCAAAATTTGGTTCAAATTGATCCGACAGTTTTCCAGGAATTGATTTCACACTTTGCCGAATTGACAACTGAAATCTCAATTCCTATCTGAACTTTCGAACTGAAATTCAACATGTGCATCTCAATTCGAAAACTATGTGCAGTTTCAAGATTTGGTTCGAATCGATCCAATATTACCTTAGGAATTGAAATGATATTTTGTCGAATCGACCACTGAAATCTCCATTCCTATCAGAACTATCGAACTGAAATTCAATATGTGCATCACATTTCGAAAACTATGTGCAGTTTCAAAATTTGGTTCAAATTGATCCGACAGTTTTCAAGGAATTGATATCACACTTTGCCGAATTGACAACTGAAATCTCAATTCCTATCTGAACTTTCGAACTGAAATTCAACATGTGCATCTCAATTCGAAAACTATGTGCAGTTTCAAGATTTGGTTCGAATCGATCCAATATTACCTTAGGAATTGAAATGATATTTTGCCGAATCGACTACTGAAATCTCCATTCCTATCAGAACTATCGATCTGAAATTCAACATGTGCATCTCAATTCGAAAACTATGTGCAGTTTCAAGATTTGGGTCGAATTGGTTCAACAGTTTTTGAGGAATTGATATCACACTTTGCCGAATAGACCACTGAAATCTCAATTCCTATCTGCACTATCGAACTGAAATTCAACATGTGCATCTCAATTCGAAAACTATGTGCAGTTTCAAGATTTGGTTCGAATTGATCCAACAGTTTTCGAGGAATTGATATCACACTTTGCCGAATTGACCACTGAAATCTCAATTCCTATTTGAAATATCGAACTGAAATTCAACATGTGCATCTCAATTCGAAAACTATGTGCAATTTCAAGATTTGGTTCGAATCGATCCAATAGTTCCTTAGGAATTGATCCAACAGTTTTCGAGGAATTGATATCACTTTTTGCCGAATTGACCACTGAAATCTCAATTTCTATCTGAACTATCAAACTGAAATTCAACATGTGCATCTCAATTCGAAAACTATGTGCAGTTTCAAGATTTGGTTCGAATCGATCCAATAGTTCCTTAGGAATTGAAATGATATTTTGCCGAATCGACTACTGAAATCTTCATTCCTATCAGAACTATCTATCTGAAATTCAACATGTGCATCTCAATTCGAAAACTATGTGCAGTTTCAAAATTTGGGTCTAATTGGTTCAACAGTTTTTGAGGAATTGATATCACACTTTGCCGAATAGACCACTGAAATATCAATTCCTATCAGAACTATCGAACTGAAATTCAACATATGCATCTCATTTCGAAAACTATGTGAAGTTTCAAGATTTGGTTCGAATTGATCAAACAGTTTTCAAGGAATTGATATCACACTTTGCCGAATTGACCACTGAAATCTCAATTCCTATCTGAACTATCGAACTGAAATTCAACATGTGCATCTCAATCCGAAAACTATGTGCAGTTTCAAGATTTGGTTCGAATTGATCCAATAGTTCCTTAGGAATTGAAATGATATTTTGTCGAATCGACTTCTGAAATCTCCATTCCTATTAGAACTATCGATCTGAAATTCAACATGTGCTTCTCGATTCGAAAACTATGTGCAGTTTCAAGATTTGGTTCGAATCGATCCAATAGTTCCTTAGGAATTGAAATGATATTTTGCCGAATCGACTACTGAAATCTTCATTCCTATCAGAACTATCGATCTGAAATTCAACATGTGCATCTCAATTCGAAAACTATGTGCAGTTTCAAGATTTGGGTCGAATTGGTTCAACAGTTTTTGAGGAATTGATATCACACTTTGCCGAATAGACCACTGAAATCTCAATTCCTATCAGAACTATGGAACTGAAATTCAACATATGCATCTCATTTCGAAAACTATGTGCAGTTTCAAGATTTGTTTCGAATTGATCCAACAGTTTTCGAGGAATTGATATCACACTTTGCCGAATAGAACAATGAAATCTCAATTCCTATCTGCACTATCGATCTGAAATTCAACAAGTGCATCTCATTTAGAAAACTATGTGCAGTTTCAAGATTTGGTTCGAATCGATCCAATAGTTCCTTAGGAATTGATCCAACAGTTTTCGAGGAATTGATATCACTTTTTGCCGAATTGACCACTGAAATCTCAATTTCTATCTGATCTATCAAACTGAAATTCAACATGTGCATCTCAATTCGAAAACTATGTGCAGTTTCAAGATTTGGTTCGAATCGATCCAATAGTTCCTTAGGAATTGAAATGATATTTTGCCGAATCGACTACTGAAATCTTCATTCCTATCAGAACTATCGATCTGAAATTCAACATGTGCATCTCAATTCGAAAACTATGTGCAGTTTCAAGATTTGGGTCGAATTGGTTCAACAGTTTTTGAGGAATTGATATCACACTTTGCCGAATAGACCACTGAAATCTCAATTCCTATCAGAACTATGGAACTGAAATTCAACATATGCATCTCATTTCGAAAACTATGTGCAGTTTCAAGATTTGTTTCGAATTGATCCAACAGTTTTCGAGGAATTGATATCACACTTTGCCGAATTGATAACTGAAATCTCAATTCCTATCTGAACTATCGAACTGAAATTCAACATGTGCATCCCATTTCGAAAACTATGTGCAGTTTCAAAATTTGGTTCAAATTGATCCGACAGTTTTCCAGGAATTGATATCACACTTTGCCGAATTGACAACTGAAATCTCAATTCCTATCTGAACTTTCGAACTGAAATTCAACATGTGCATCTCAATTCGAAAACTATGTGCAGTTTCAAGATTTGGTTCGAATCGATCCAATATTACCTTAGGAATTGAAATGATATTTTGTCGAATCGACCACTGAAATCTCCATTCCTATCAGAACTATCGGACTGAAATTCAATATGTGCATCACATTTCGAAAACTATGTGCAGTTTCAAAATTTGGTTCAAATTGATCCGACAGTTTTCAAGGAATTGATATCACACTTTGCCGAATTGACAACTGAAATCTCAATTCCTATCTGAACTTTCGAACTGAAATTCAACATGTGCATCTCAATTCGAAAACTATGTGCAGTTTCAAGATTTGGTTCGAATCGATCCAATATTACCTTAGGAATTGAAATGATATTTTGCCGAATCGACTACTGAAATCTCCATTCCTATCAGAACTATCGATCTGAAATTCAACATGTGCATCTCAATTCGAAAACTATGTGCAGTTTCAAGATTTGGGTCGAATTGGTTCAACAGTTTTTGAGGAATTGATATCACACTTTGCCGAATGGACCACTGAAATCTCAATTCCTATCTGCACTATCGAACTGAAATTCAACATGTGCATCTCAATTCGAAAACTATGTGCAGTTTCAAGATTTGGTTCGAATTGATCCAACAGTTTTCGAGGAATTGATATCACACTTTGCCGAATTGACCACTGAAATCTCAATTCCTATTTGAAATATCGAACTGAAATTCAACATGTGCATCTCAATTCGAAAACTATGTGCAATTTCAAGATTTGGTTCGAATCGATCCAATAGTTCCTTAGGAATTGATCCAACAGTTTTCGAGGAATTGATATCACTTTTTGCCGAATTGACCACTGAAATCTCAATTTCTATCTGAACTATCAAACTGAAATTCAACATGTGCATCTCAATTCGAAAACTATGTGCAGTTTCAAGATTTGGTTCGAATCGATCCAATAGTTCCTTAGGAATTGAAATGATATTTTGCCGAATCGACTACTGAAATCTTCATTCCTATCAGAACTATCTATCTGAAATTCTACATGTGCATCTCAATTCGAAAACTATGTGCAGTTTCAAAATTTGGGTCTAATTGGTTCAACAGTTTTTGAGGAATTGATATCACACTTTGCCGAATAGACCACTGAAATATCAATTCCTATCAGAACTATCGAACTGAAATTCAACATATGCATCTCATTTCGAAAACTATGTGCAGTTTCAAGATTTGGTTCGAATTGATCAAACAGTTTTCAAGGAATTGATATCACACTTTGCCGAATTGACCACTGAAATCTCAATTCCTATCTGAACTATCGAACTGAAATTCAACATGTGCATCTCAATCCGAAAACTATGTGCAGTTTCAAGATTTGGTTCGAATTGATCCAATAGTTCCTTAGGAATTGAAATGATATTTTGTCGAATCGACTTCTGAAATCTCCATTCCTATTAGAACTATCGATCTGAAATTCAACATGTGCTTCTCGATTCGAAAACTATGTGCAGTTTCAAGATTTGGTTCGAATCGATCCAATAGTTCCTTAGGAATTGAAATGATATTTTGCCGAATCGACTACTGAAATCTTCATTCCTATCAGAACTATCGATCTGAAATTCAACATGTGCATCTCAATTCGAAAACTATGTGCAGTTTCAAGATTTGGGTTGAATTGGTTCAACAGTTTTTGAGGAATTGATATCACACTTTGCCGAATAGACCACTGAAATCTCAATTCCTATCAGAACTATGGAACTGAAATTCAACATATGCATCTCATTTCGAAAACTATGTGCAGTTTCAAGATTTGTTTCGAATTGATCCAACAGTTTTCGAGGAATTGATATCACACTTTGCCGAATAGAACACTGAAATCTCAATTCCTATCTGCACTATCGATCTGAAATTCAACAAGTTCATCTCATTTAGAAAACTATGTGCAGTTTCAAGATTTGGTTCGAATCGATCCAATAGTTCCTTAGGAATTGATCCAACAGTTTTCGAGGAATTGATATCACTTTTTGCCGAATTGATCACTGAAATCTCAATTTCTATCTGAACTATCAAACTGAAATTCAACATGTGCATCTCAATTCGAAAACTATGTGCAGTTTCAAGATTTGGTTCGAATCGATCCAATAGTTCCTTAGGAATTGAAATGATATTTTGCCGAATCGACTACTGAAATCTTCATTCCTATCAGAACTATCGATCTGAAATTCAACATGTGCATCTCAATTCGAAAACTATGTGCAGTTTCAAGATTTGGGTCGAATTGGTTCAACAGTTTTTGAGGAATTGATATCACACTTTGCCGAATAGACCACTGAAATCTCAATTCCTATCAGAACTATGGAACTGAAATTCAACATATGCATCTCATTTCGAAAACTATGTGCAGTTTCAAGATTTGTTTCGAATTGATCCAACAGTTTTCGAGGAATTGATATCACACTTTGCCGAATAGAACACTGAAATCTCAATTCCTATCTGAACTATCGAACTGAAATTCAACATGTGCATCCCATTTCGAAAACTATGTGCAGTTTCAAAATTTGGTTCAAATTGATCCGACAGTTTTCCAGGAATTGATATCACACTTTGCCGAATTGACAACTGAAATCTCAATTCCTATCTGAACTTTCGAACTGAAATTCAACATGTGCATCTCAATTCGAAAACTATGTGCAGTTTCAAGATTTGGTTCGAATCGATCCAATATTACCTTAGGAATTGAAATGATATTTTGTCGAATCGACCACTGAAATCTCCATTCCTATCAGAACTATCGGACTGAAATTCAATATGTGCATCACATTTCGAAAACTATGTGCAGTTTCAAAATTTGGTTCAAATTGATCCGACAGTTTTCAAGGAATTGATATCACACTTTGCCGAATTGACAACTGAAATCTCAATTCCTATCTGAACTTTCGAACTGAAATTCAACATGTGCATCTCAATTCGAAAACTATGTGCAGTTTCAAGATTTGGTTCGAATCGATCCAATATTACCTTAGGAATTGAAATGATATTTTGCCGAATCGACTACTGAAATCTCCATTCCTATCAGAACTATCGATCTGAAATTCAACATGTGCATCTCAATTCGAAAACTATGTGCAGTTTCAAGATTTGGGTCGAATTGGTTCAACAGTTTTTGAGGAATTGATATCACACTTTGCCGAATAGACCACTGAAATCTCAATTCCTATCTGCACTATCGAACTGAAATTCAACATGTGCATCTCAATTCGAAAACTATGTGCAGTTTCAAGATTTGGTTCGAATTGATCCAACAGTTTTCGAGGAATTGATATCACACTTTGCCGAATTGACCACTGAAATCTCAATTCCTATTTGAAATATCGAACTGAAATTCAACATGTGCATCTCAATTCGAAAACTATGTGCAATTTCAAGATTTGGTTCGAATCGATCCAATAGTTCCTTAGGAATTGATCCAACAGTTTTCGAGGAATTGATATCACTTTTTGCCGAATTGACCACTGAAATCTCAATTTCTATCTGAACTATCAAACTGAAATTCAACATGTGCATCTCAATTCGAAAACTATGTGCAGTTTCAAGATTTGGTTCGAATCGATCCAATAGTTCCTTAGGAATTGAAATGATATTTTGCCGAATCGACTACTGAAATCTTCATTCCTATCAGAACTATCGATCTGAAATTCAACATGTGCATCTCAATTCGAAAACTATGTGCAGTTTCAAAATTTGGGTCTAATTGGTTCAACAGTTTTTGAGGAATTGATATCACACTTTGCCGAATAGACCACTGAAATATCAATTCCTATCAGAACTATCGAACTGAAATTCAACATATGCATCTCATTTCGAAAACTATGTGCAGTTTCAAGATTTGGTTCGAATTGATCAAACAGTTTTCAAGGAATTGATATCACACTTTGCCGAATTGACCACTGAAATCTCAATTCCTATCTGAACTATCGAACTGAAATTCAACATGTGCATCTCAATCCGAAAACTATGTGCAGTTTCAAGATTTGGTTCGAATTGATCCAATAGTTCCTTAGGAATTGAAATGATATTTTGTCGAATCGACTTCTGAAATCTCCATTCCTATTAAAACTATCGATCTGAAATTCAACATGTGCTTCTCGATTCGAAAACTATGTGCAGTTTCAAGATTTGGTTCGAATCGATCCAATAGTTCCTTAGGAATTGAAATGATATTTTGCCGAATCGACTACTGAAATCTTCATTCCTATCAGAACTATCGATCTGAAATTCAACATGTGCATCTCAATTCGAAAACTATGTGCAGTTTCAAGATTTGGGTCGAATTGGTTCAACAGTTTTTGAGGAATTGATATCACACTTTGCCGAATAGACCACTGAAATCTCAATTCCTATCAGAACTATGGAACTGAAATTCAACATATGCATCTCATTTCGAAAACTATGTGCAGTTTCAAGATTTGTTTCGAATTGATCCAACAGTTTTCGAGGAATTGATATCACACTTTGCCGAATAGAACACTGAAATCTCAATTCCTATCTGCACTATCGATCTGAAATTCAACAAGTGCATCTCATTTAGAAAACTATGTGCAGTTTCAAGATTTGGTTCGAATCGATCCAATAGTTCCTTAGGAATTGATCCAACAGTTTTCGAGGAATTGATATCACTTTTTGCCGAATTGACCACTGAAATCTCAATTTCTATCTGAACTATCAAACTGAAATTCAACATTTGCATCTCAATTCGAAAACTATGTGCAGTTTCAAGATTTGGTTCGAATCGATCCAATAGTTCCTTAGGAATTGAAATGATATTTTGCCGAATCGACTACTGAAATCTTCATTCCTATCAGAACTATCGATCTGAAATTCAACATGTGCATCTCAATTCGAAAACTATGTGCAGTTTCAAGATTTGGGTCGAATTGGTTCAACAGTTTTTGAGGAATTGATATCACACTTTGCCGAATAGACCACTGAAATCTCAATTCCTATCAGAACTATGGAACTGAAATTCAACATATGCATCTCATTTCGAGAACTATGTGCAGTTTCAAGATTTGTTTCGAATTGATCCAACAGTTTTCGAGGAATTGATATCACACTTTGCCGAATAGAACACTGAAATCTCAATTCCTATCTGCACTATCGATCTGAAATTCAACAAGTGCATCTCATTTAGAAAACTATGTGCAGTTTCAAGATTCGGTTCGAATTGATCCAACAGTTTTCAAGGAATTGATATCACACTTTGCCGAATTGACCACTGAAATCTCAATTCCTATCAGAAATATCGAACTGAAATTCAACGTATGCATCTCATTTCGAAAACTATGTGCAGTTTCAAGATTCAGTTCGAATTGATCCAACAGTTTTCAAGGAATTGATATCACACTTTGCCGAATAGACCACTGAAATCTTCATTCCTATCAGAACTAGCGATCTGAAATTCAACATGTGCATCTCAATTCGAAAACTATGTGCAGTTTCAAGATTTGGGTCGAATTGGTTCAACAGTTTTTGAGGAATTGATATCACACTTTGCCGAATAGACCACTGAAATCTCAATTCCTATCTGCACTATCGATCTGAAATTCAACATGTGCATCTCATTTCGAAAACTATGTGCAGTTTCAAGATTCGGTTCGAATTGATCCAACAGTTTTCAAGGAATTGATATCACACTTTGCCGAATTGACCACTGAAATCTCAATTCCTATCAGAAATATCGAACTGAAATTCAACATGTGCATCTCATTTCGAAAACTATGTGCAGTTTCAAGATTCGGTTCGAATTGATCCAACAGTTTTCAAGGAATTGATATCACACTTTGCCGAATTGACCACTGAAATCTCAATTCCTATCAGAAATATCGAACTGAAATTCAACATATGCATCTCTAATCAAAAACTGTGTACAGTTTCGGGATTTGGGTCGAATTGATCCAATAGTTCCTTAGGAATTGAAATGATATTTTGTCGATTCGACCACTGAAATCTCAATTCCTATCTGAACTATCGAACTGAAATTCAACATGTGCATCTCAATTCGAAAACTATGTGCAGTTTCAAGATTTGGTTCGAATTGATCCAATAGTTCCTTAAGAATTGAAATGATGTTTTGTCGAATCGACTCCTGAAATCTCCATTCCTATTAGAACTATCGATCTGAAATTCAACATGTGCATCTCAATTCGAAAACTATGTGCAGTTTCAAGATTCAGTTCGAATTGATCCAACAGTTTTCAAGGAATTGATATCACACTTTGCCGAATAGACCACTGAAATCTCAATTCCTATCTGCACTATCGAACTGAAATTCAACATGTGCATCTCAATTCGAAAACTATGTGCAGTTTCAAGATTTGGTTCGAATTGATCCAACAGTTTTCGAGGAATTGATATCACACTTTGCCGAATTGACCAATGATATCTCAAATCCTATCTGAACTATCGAACTGAAATTCAACATGTGCATCTCAATTCGAAAACTATGTGCAGTTTCAAGATTTGGATCGAATTGATCCAATAGTTCCTTGGGAATTGAAATGATATTTTGTCGAATCGACTTCTGAAATCTCGATTCCTATTAGAACTATCGATCTGAAATTCAACATGTGCATCTCAATCCGAAAACAATGTAAAGTTTCAAGATTTGTTTCGAATTGATCCAACAGTTTTCGAGGAATTGATATGACACTTTGCCGAATTGACCACTGAAATCACATTTCCTATCTGAACTATCGAACTAAAATTCAACATATGCATCTCAAATCAAAAACTGTGTACAGTTTCGGGATTTGGGTCGAATTGATCCAATAGTTCCTTAGGAATTGAAATGATATTTTGTCGATTCGACCACTGAAATCTCAATTCCTATCTGAACTATCGAACTGAAATTCAACATATGCATCTCAATACGAAAACTATGTGCAGTTTCAAGATTTGGTTCGAATTGATCCAATAGTTCCTTAAGAATTGAAATGATGTTTTGTCGAATCGACTCCTGAAATCTCCATTCCTATTAGAACTATCGATCTGAAATTCAACATGTGCATCTCATTTCGAAAACTATGTGCAGTTTCAAGATTCGGTTCGAATTGATCCAACAGTTTTCTGCATCTCAATTCGAAAACTATATGCAGTTTCAAGATTTGGTTCGAATTGATCCAACAGTTTTCGAGGAATTGATATCACACTTTGCCGAATTGAACACTGATATCTCAGTTTCTTTTGAACTATCGAACTGAAATTCAACATGTGCATCTCAATTCGAAAACTATGTGCAGTTTCAAGATTTGGTTCGAATCGATCCAATAGTTCCTTAGGAATTCAAATGATACTATGCTGAATCGTCCACTGAATTCTCGATTCCTATCTGCACTATCGAACTGAAATTCAACATGTGCATCTCAATTCGAAAACTATGTGCAGTTTCAAGATTTGTTTCGAATTAATACAACAGTTTTCGAGGAATTGATATCACACTTTGCCGAATTGACCACTGATATCTCAATTCCTATCTGAACTATCGAACTGAAATTCAACATGTGCATCTCAATTCGAAAACTATGTGCAGTTTCAAGATTTGGTTCGAATCGATCCAATAGTTCTTTAGGAATTGAAATGATATTTTGCCGAATCGACTACTGAAATCTTCATTCCTATCAGAACTAGCGATCTGAAATTCAACATGTGCATCTCAATTCGAAAACTATGTGCAGTTTCAAGATTTGGGTCGAATTGGTTCAACAGTTTTTGAGGAATTGATATCACACTTTGCCGAATAGACCACTGAAATCTCAATTCCTATCAGAACTATCGAACTGAAATTCAACATATGCATCTCATTTCGAAAACTATGTGCAGTTTCAAGATTTGGTTCGAATCGATCCAATAGTTCCTTAGGAATTGATCCAACAGTTTTCGAGGAATTGATATCACTTTTTGCCGAATTGACCACTGAAATCTCAATTCCTATCAGAACTATGGAACTGAAATTCAACATATGCATCTCATTTCGAAAACTATGTGCAGTTTCAAGATTTGTTTCGAATTGATCCAACAGTTTTCGAGGAATTGATATCACACTTTGCCGAATAGAACACTGAAATCTCAATTCCTATCTGCACTATCGATCTGAAATTCAACAAGTTCATCTCATTTAGAAAACTATGTGCAGTTTCAAGATTTGGTTCGAATCGATCCAATAGTTCCTTAGGAATTGATCCAACAGTTTTCGAGGAATTGATATCACTTTTTGCCGAATTGATCACTGAAATCTCAATTCCTATCTGAACTATCGAACTGAAATTCAACATGTGCATCTCAATACGAAAACTATGTGCAGTTTCAAGATTTGGTTCGAATTGATCCAATAGTTCCTTAAGAATTGAAATGATGTTTTGTCGAATCGACTCCTGAAATCTCCATTCCTATTAGAACTATCGATCTGAAATTCAACATGTGCATCTCATTTCGAAAACTATGTGCAGTTTCAAGATTCGGTTCGAATTGATCCAACAGTTTTCTGCATCTCAATTCGAAAACTATATGCAGTTTCAAGATTTGGTTCGAATTGATCCAACAGTTTTCGAGGAATTGATATCACACTTTGCCGAATTGAACACTGATATCTCAATTTCTTTTGAACTATCGAACTGAAATTCAACATGTGCATCTCAATTCGAAAACTATGTGCAGTTTCAAGATTTGGTTCGAATCGATCCAATAGTTCCTTAGGAATTCAAATGATACTATGCTGAATCGTCCACTGAATTCTCGATTCCTATCTGCACTATCGAACTGAAATTCAACATGTGCATCTCAATTCGAAAACTATGTGCAGTTTCAAGATTTGTTTCGAATTAATACAACAGTTTTCGAGGAATTGATATCACACTTTGCCGAATTGACCACTGATATCTCAATTCCTATCTGAACTATCGAACTGAAATTCAACATGTGCATCTCAATTCGAAAACTATGTGCAGTTTCAAGATTTGGTTCGAATCGATCCAATAGTTCTTTAGGAATTGAAATGATATTTTGCCGAATCGACTACTGAAATCTTCATTCCTATCAGAACTAGCGATCTGAAATTCAACATGTGCATCTCAATTCGAAAACTATGTGCAGTTTCAAGATTTGGGTCGAATTGGTTCAACAGTTTTTGAGGAATTGATATCACACTTTGCCGAATAGACCACTGAAATCTCAATTCCTATCAGAACTATCGAACTGAAATTCAACATATGCATCTCATTTCGAAAACTATGTGCAGTTTCAAGATTTGGTTCGAATTGATCCAACAGTTTTCAAGGAATTGATATCACACTTTGCCGAATTGACCACTGAAATCTCAATTCCTATCTGAACTATCGAACTGAAATTCAACATGTGCATCTCAATCCGTAAACTATGTGCAGTTTCAAGATTTGGTTCGAATTGATCCAATAGTTCCTTAAGAATTGAAATAATATTTTGTCGAATCGACTTCTGAAATCTCCATTCCTATTAGAACTATCGATCTGAAATTCAACATATGCATCTCATTTCCGAAACTATGTGCAGTTTCAAGATTCGGTTCGAATTGATCCAACAGTTTTCACGGAATTGATATCACACTTTGCCGAATTGACAACTGAAATCTCAATTCCTATCGGAAATATTGATCTGAAATTCAACATATGCATCTCATTTCGAAAACTATGTGCAGTTTCAAGATTTGTTTCGAATTGATCCAACAGTTTTCGAGGAATTGATATCACACTTTTCCGAATTGACCACTGAAATCTTAATTCCTATCTGAACTATGGAACTGAAATTCAACATGTGCATCTCAATCCGAAAACTATGTGCAGTTTCAAGATTTGGTTCGAATTGGTTTTTGAGGAATTGATATCACACTTTGCCGAATAGACCACTGAAATCTCAATTCCTATCAGAACTATGGAACTGAAATTCAACATATGAATCTCATTTCGAAAACTATGTGCAGTTTCAAGATTTGTTTCGAATTGATCCAACAGTTTTCGAGGAATTGATATCACACTTTGCCGAATAGACCACTGAAATCTCAATTCCTATCTGCACTATCGATCTGAAATTCAACATGTGCATCTCATTTCGAAAACTATGTGCAGTTTCAAGATTCGGTTCGAATTGATCCAACAGTTTTCAAGGAATTGATATCACACTTTGCCGAATTGACCACTGAAATCTCAATTCCTATCAGAAATATCGAACTGAAATTCAACATATGCATCTCATTTCGAAAAATATGTGCAGTTTCAAGATTCAGTTCGAATTGATCCAACAGTTTTCAAGGAATTGATATCACACTTTGCCGAATAGACCACTGAAATCTCAATTCCTATCTGCACTATCGAACTGAAATTCAACATGTGCATCTC
Organism: Coccinella septempunctata; assembly: GCF_907165205.1. Taxonomy (NCBI): domain Eukaryota; kingdom Metazoa; phylum Arthropoda; class Insecta; order Coleoptera; family Coccinellidae; genus Coccinella; species Coccinella septempunctata. The sequence goes on from NC_058196.1 coordinate 7,095,604, forward strand.
AATTCGAAAACTATGTGCAGTTTCAAGATTTGTTTCGAATTGATCCAACAGTTTTCGAGGAATTGATATCACACTTTGCCGAATAGACCACTGAAATCTCAATTCCTATCTGCACTATCGATCTGAAATTCAACATGTGCATCTCATTTCGAAAACTATGTGCAGTTTCAAGATTCGGTTCGAATTGATCCAACAGTTTTCAAGGAATTGATATCACACTTTGCCGAATTGACCACTGAAATCTCAATTCCTATCAGAAATATCGAACTGAAATTCAACATATGCATCTCATTTCGAAAACTATGTGCAGTTTCAAGATTCAGTTCGAATTGATCCAACAGTTTTCAAGGAATTGATATCACACTTTGCCGAATAGACCACTGAAATCTCAATTCCTATCTGCACTATCGAACTGAAATTCAACATGTGCATCTCAATTCGAAAACTATGTGCAGTTTCAAGATTTGGTTCGAATTGATCCAACAGTTTTCGAGGAATTGATATCACACTTTGCCGAATTGACCAATGATATCTCAATTCCCATCTGAACTATCGAACTGAAATTCAACATGTGCATCTCAATTCGAAAACTATGTGCAGTTTCAAGATTTGGTTCGAATTGATCCAATAGTTCCTTGGGAATTGAAATGATATTTTGTCGATTCGACTTCTGAAATCTCCATTCCTATTAGAACTATCGATCTGAAATTCAACATGTGCATCTCAATCCGAAAACAATGTAAAGTTTCAAGATTTGGTTCGAATTGATCCAACAGTTTTCGAGGAATTGATATGACACTTTGCCGAATTGACCACTGAAATCACATTTCCTATCTGAACTATCGAACTAAAATTCAACATATGCATCTCAAATCAAAAACTGTGTACAGTTTCGGGATTTGGGTCGAATTGATCCAATAGTTCCTTAGGAATTGAAATGATATTTTGTCGATTCGACCACTGAAATCTCAATTCCTATCTGAACTATCGAACTGAAATTCAACATGTGCATCTCAATCCGAAAACTATGTGCAGTTTCAAGATTTGGTTCGAATTGATCCAATAGTTCCTTAAGAATTGAAATGATGTTTTGTCGAATCGACTCCTGAAATCTCCATTCCTATTAGAACTATCGATCTGAAATTCAACATGTGCATCTCATTTCGAAAACTATGTGCAGTTTCAAGATTTGGTTCGAATTGGTTCAACAGTTTTCGAGGAATTGATATCACACTTTGCCGAATAGACCACTGATATCTCAATTCCTATTTGAACTATCGAACTGAAATTCAACATGTGCATCTCAATTCGAAAACATTATGCAGTTTCAAGATTTGGTTCGAATCGATCCAATAGTTCCTTAGGAATTCAAATGATACTATGTTGAATCGTCCACTGAATTCTCAATTCCTATCTGCACTTTCGAACTGAAATTCAACATGTGCATCTCAATTCGAAAACTATGTGCAGTTTCAAGATTTGGCTCGAATTGATCCAACAGTTTTCGAGGAATTGATATGACACTTTGCCGAATTGACCACTGAAATCTCAATTCCTATTTGCACTATCGAACTGAAATTCAACATGTGAATATCAATTCGAAAACTATGTGTAGTCTCAAGATTCGGTTCGAATTGATCCAACAGTTTTCGAGGAATTGATATCACACTTTGCCGAATTGACCACTGAAATCTCAATTCCTATCTGAACTTTCGAACTGAAATTCAATATGTGCATCTCAATTCGAAAACTATGTGCAGTTTCAAGATTTGGTTCGAATCGATCCAATAGTACCTTAGGAATTGAAATGATATTTTGCCGAATCGACTACTGAAATCTTCATTCCTATCAGAACTATCGATCTGAAATTCAACACGTGCATCTCAATTCGAAAACTATGTGCAGTTTCAAGATTTGGGTCGAATTGGTTCAACAGTTTTTGAGGAATTGATATCACACTTTGCCGAATAGACCACTGAAATCTCAATTCCTATCTGAACAATCAAACTGAAATTCAACATATGCATCTCAATTCGAAAACTATGTGCAGTTTCAAGATTTGGTTCGAATCGATCCAATAGTTCCTTAGGAATTGAAATGATATTTTGCCGAATCGACTAATGAAATCTTCATTCCTATCAGAACTATCGATCTGAAATTCAACATGTGCATCTCAATTCGAAAACTATGTGCAGTTTCAAGATTTGGGTCGAATTGGTTCAACAGTTTTTGAGGAATTGATATCACACTTTGCCGAATAGACCACTGAAATCTCAATTCCTATCTGAACAATCAAACTGAAATTCAACATATGCATCTCAATTCGAAAACTATGTGCAGTTTCAAGATTTGGTTCGAATCGATCCAATAGTTCCTTAGGAATTGAAATGATATTTTGCCGAATCGACTAATGAAATCTTCATTCCTATCAGAACTATCGATCTGAAATTCAACATGTGCATCTCAATTCGAAAACTATGTGCGTTTTCAAGATTTGGGTCGAATTGGTTCAACAGTTTTTGAATTGATATCACACTTTGCCGAATAGACCACTGAGATCTCAATTCCTATCAGAAATATCGAACTGAAATTCAACATATGCATTTCGAAAACTATGTGCAGTTTCAAGATTCGGTTCGAATTGATCCAACAGTTTTCAAGGAATTGATATCAGACTTTGCCGAATTGACCACTGAAATCTCAATTCCTATCAGAAATATCGAACTGAAATTCAACATGTGCATCTCATTTCGAAAACTATGTGCAGTTTCAAGATCCGGTTCGAATTGATCCAACAGTTTTCTAGGAATTGATATCACACTTTGCCGAATAGACCACTGAAATCTCAATTCCTATCTGCACTATCGAACTGAAATTCAACATGTGCATCTCAATTCGAAAACTATATGCAGTTTCAAGATTTGGTTCGAATTGATCCAACAGTTTTCGAGGAATTGATATCACACTTTGCCGAATTGAACACTGATATCTCAATTCCTTTTGAACTATCGAACTGAAATTCAACATGTGCATCTCAATTCGAAAATTATGTGCAGTTTCAAGATTTGGTTCGAATCGATCCAATAGTTCCTTAGGAATTCAAATGATACTATGCTGAATCGTCCACTGAATTCTCGATTCCTATCTGCACTATCGAACTGAAATTCAACATGTGCATCTCAATTCGAAAACTATGTGCAGTTTCAAGATTTGTTTCGAATTAATACAACAGTTTTCGAGGAATTGATATCACACTTTGCCGAATTGACCACTGATATCTCAATTCCTATCTGAACTAACGAACTGAAATTCAACATGTGCATCTCAATTCGAAAACTATGTGCAGTTTCAAGATTTGGTTCGAATCGATCCAATAGTTCTTTAGGAATTGAAATGATATTTTGCCGAATCGACTACTGAAATCTTCATTCCTATCAGAACTAGCGATCTGAAATTCAACTTGTGCATCTCAATTCGAAAACTATGTGCAGTTTCAAGATTTGGGTCGAATTGGTTCAACAGTTTTTGAGGAATTGATATCACACTTTGCCGAATAGACCACTGAAATCTCAATTCCTATCAGAACTATCGAACTGAAATTCAACATATGCATCTCATTTCGAAAACTATGTGCAGTTTCAAGATTTGGTTCGAATTGATCCAACAGTTTTCAAGGAATTGATATCACACTTTGCCGAATTGACCACTGAAATCTCAATTCCTATCTGAACTATCGAACTGAAATTCAACATGTGCATCTCAATCCGTAAACTATGTGCAGTTTCAAGATTTGGTTCGAATTGATCCAATAGTTATTTAAGAATTGAAATGATATTTTGTCGAATCGACTTCTGAAATCTCCATTCCTATTAGAACTATCGATCTGAAATTCAACATATGCATCTCATTTCCGAAACTATGTGCAGTTTCAAGATTCGATTCGAATTGATCCAACAGTTTTCAAGGAATTGATATCACACTTTGCCGAATTGACCACTGAAATCTCAATTCCTATCTGAACTATCGAACTGAAATTCAACATGTGCATCTCAATCCGAAAACTATGTGCAGTTTCGAGATTTGGTTCGAATTGATCCAATAGTTCCTTGGGAATTGAAATGATATTTTGTCGAATCGACTTCTGAAATCTCCATTCCTATTAGAACTATCGATCTGAAATTCAACATGTGCAACTCATTTCGAAAACTATGTGCAGTTTCAAGATTTGGTTCGAATTGATCCAACAGTTTTCAAGGGATTGATATCACACTTTTCCGAATTGACCACTGAAATCTTAATTCCTATCTGAACTATCGAACTGAAATTCAACATGTGCATCTCAATCCGAAAACTATGTGCAGTTTCAAGATTTGGTTCGAATTGATCCAATAGTTCCTTAAGAATTGAAATGATATTTTGTCCAATCGACTTCTGAAATCTCCATTCCTATTCTAACTATTGATCTGAAATTCAACATATTATGCATCTCATTTCGAAAACTATGTGCAGTTTCAAGATTTGTTTCGAATTGATCCAACAGTTTTCGAGGAATTGATATCACACTTTTCCGAATTGAATACTGAAATCTTAATTCCTATCTGAACTATCGAACTGAAATTCAACATGTGCATCTCAATCCGAAAACTATGTGCAGTTTCAAGATTTGGTTCGAATTGGTTCAACAGTTTTTGAGGAATTGATATCACACTTTGCCGAATAGACCACTGAAATCTCAATTCCTATCAGAACTATGGAACTGAAATTCAACATATGCATCTCATTTCGAAAACTATGTGCAGTTTCAAGATTTGTTTCGAATTGATCCAACAGTTTTCGAGGAATTGATATCACACTTTGCCGAATAGACCACTGAAATCTCAATTCCTATCTGCACTATCGATCTGAAATTCAACATGTGCATCTCATTTCGAAAACTATGTGCATTTTCAAGATTTGGTTCGAATTGATCCAACAGTTTTCAAGGAATTGATATCACACTTTGCCGAATTGACCACTGAAATCTCAATTCCTATCAGAAATATCGAACTGAAATTCAACATATGCATCTCATTTCGAAAACTATGTGCAGTTTCAAGGTTCAGTTCGAATTGATCCAACAGTTTTCAAGGAATTGATATCACACTTTGCCGAATAGACCACTGAAATCTCAATTCCTATCTGCACTATCGAACTGAAATTCAACATGTGCATCTCAATTCGAAAACTATGTGCAGTTTCGAGATTTGTTTCGAATTGATCCAACAGTTTTCGATGAATTGATATCACACTTTGCCGAATAGACCACTGAAATCTCAATTCCTATCTGCACTATCGATCTGAAATTCAACATGTGCATCTCATTTCGAAAACTATGTGCAGTTTCAAGATTCGGTTCGAATTGATCCAACAGTTTTCAAGGAATTGATATCACACTTTGCCGAATTGACCACTGAAATCTCAATTCCTATCAGAAATATCGAACTGAAATTCAACATGTGCATCTCAATCCGAAAACAATGTAAAGTTTCTAGATTTGGTTCGAATTGATCCAACAGTTTTCGAGGAATTGATATGACACTTTGCCGAATTGACCACTGAAATCACATTTCCTATCTGAACTATCGAACTAAAATTCAACATATGCATCTCAAATCAAAAACTGTGTACAGTTTCGGGATTTGGGTCGAATTGATCCAATAGTTCCTTAGGAATTGAAATGATATTTTGTCGATTCGACCACTGAAATCTCAATTCCTATCTGAACTATCGAACTGAAATTCAACATGTGCATCTCAATCCGAAAACTATGTGCAGTTTCAAGATTTGGTTCGAATTGATCCAATAGTTCCTTAAGAATTGAAATGATGTTTTGTCGAATCGACTGCTGAAATCTCCATTCCTATTAGAACTATCGATCTGAAATTCAACATGTGCATCTCATTTCGAAAACTATGTGCAGTTTCAAGATTTGGTTCGAATTGATCCAACAGTTTTCGAGGAATTGATATCACACTTTGCCGAATAGACCACTGAAATCTCAATTCCTATCTGCACTATCGAACTGAAATTCAACATGTGCATCTTATTTCGAAAACTATGTGCAGTTTCAAGATTTGGTTCGAATTGATCCAACAGTTTTCGAGGAATTGATATCACACTTTGCCGAATAGACCACTGAAATCTCAATTCCTATCTGCACTATCGAACTGAAATTCAACATGTGCATCTCAATTCGAAAACTATGTGCAGTTTCAAGGTTCAGTTCGAATTGATCCAACAGTTTTCAAGGAATTGATATCACACTTTGCCGAATAGACCACTGAAATCTCAATTCCTATCTGCACTATCGAACTGAAATTCAACATGTGCATCTCAATTCGAAAACAATGTGCAGTTTCAAGATTTGTTTCGAATTGATCCAACAGTTTTCGAGGAATTGATATCACACTTTGCCGAATAGACCACTGAAATCTCAATTCCTATCTGCACTATCGATCTGAAATTCAACATGTGCATCTCATTTCGAAAACTATGTGCAGTTTCAAGATTCGGTTCGAATTGATCCAACAGTTTTCAAGGAATTGATATCACACTTTGCCGAATTGACCACTAAAATCTCAATTCCTATCAGAAATATCGAACTGAAATTCAACATATGCATCTCATTTCGAAAACTATGTGCAGTTTCAAGATTCAGTTCGAATTGATCCAACAGTTTTCAAGGAATTGATATCACACTTTGCCGAATAGACCACTGAAATCTCAATTCCTATCTGCACTATCGAACTGAAATTCAACATGTGCATCTCAATTCGAACACTATGTGCAGTTTCAAGATTTGGTTCGAATTGATCCAACCGTTTTCGAGGAATTGATATCACACTTTGCCGAATTGACCAATGATATCTCAATTCCTATCTGAACTATCGAACTGAAATTCAACATGTGCATCTCAATTCGAAAACTATGTGCAGTTTCAAGATTTGGTTCGAATTGATCCAATAGTTCCTTGGGAATTGAAATGATATTTTGTCGAATGGACTTCTGAAATCTCCATTCCTATTAGAACTATCGATCTGAAATTCAACATGTGCATCTCAATCCGAAAACAATGTAAAGTTTCAAGATTTGGTTCGAATTGATCCAACAGTTTTCGAGGAATTGATATGACACTTTGCCGAATTGACCACTGAAATCACATTTCCTATCTGAACTATCGAACTAAAATTCAACATATGCATCTCAAATCAAAAACTGTGTACAGTTTCGGGATTTGGGTCGAATTGATCCAATAGTTCCTTAGGAATTGAAATGATATTTTGTCGATTCGACCACTGAAATCTCAATTCCTATCTGAACTATCGAACTGAAATTCAACATGTGCATCTCAATCCGAAAACTATGTGCAGTTTCAAGATTTGGTTCGAATTGATCCAATAGTTCCTTAAGAATTGAAATGATGTTTTGTCGAATCGACTGCTGAAATCTCCATTCCTATTAGAAAATTGAAATTCAACATGTGCATCTCATTTCGAAAACTATGTGCAGTTTCAAGATTTGGTTCGAATTGATCCAACAGTTTTCGAGGAATTGATATCACACTTTGCCGAATAGACCACTGAAATCTCAATTCCTATCTGCACTATCGAACTGAAATTCAACATGTGCATCTTATTTCGAAAACTATGTGCAGTTTCAAGATTTGGTTCGAATTGATCCAACAGTTTTCGAGGAATTGATATCACACTTTGCCGAATAGACCACTGAAATCTCAATTCCTATCTGCACTATCGAACTGAAATTCAACATGTGCATCTCAATTCGAAAACTATGTGATATCAATTCCTTGAAAAGTGTTGGATCAATTCGAACCGAATCTTGAAACTGCACGTAGTTTTCGAAATGAGATGCATATGTTGAATTTCAGTTCGATATTTCTGATAGGAATTGAGATTTCAGTGGTCTATTCAGCAAAGTGTGATATCAATTCCTTGAAAACTGTTGGATCAATTCGAACCGAATCTTGAAACTGCACATAGTTTTCGAAATGAGATGCACATGTTGAATTTCAGATCGATAGTGCAGATAGGAATTGAGATTTCAGTGGTCTATTCGGCAAAGTGTGATATCAATTCCTTGAAAACTGTTGGATCAATTCGAACCAAATCTTGAAACTGCACATAGTTTTCGAAATGAGATGCATATGTTGAATTTCAGTTCGATAGTTCTGATAGGAATTGAGATTTCAGTGGTCTATTCCTCAAAGTGTGATATCAATTCCTCAAAAACTGTTGAACCAATTCGACCCAAATCTTGAAACTGCACATAGTTTTCGAATTGAGATGCACATGTTGAATTTCAGATCGATAGTTCTGATAGGAATGAAGATTTCAGTAGTCGATTCGGCAAAATATCATTTCAATTCCTAAGGAACTATTGGATCGATTCGAACCAAATCTTGAAACTGCACATAGTTTTCGAATTGAGATGCACATGTTGAATTTAAGTTCGATAGTTCAGATAGGAATTGAGATATCAGTGGTCAATTCGGCAAAGTGTGATATCAATTCCTCAAAAACTGTTGAACCAATTCGACCCAAATCTTGAAACTGCACATAGTTTTCGAATTGAGATGCACATGTTGAATTTCAGATCGATAGTTCTGATAGGAATGAAGATTTCAGTAGTCGATTCGGCAAAATATCATTTCAATTCCTAAGGAACTATTGGATCGATTCGAACCAAATCTTGAAACTGCACATAGTTTTCGAATTGAGATGCACATGTTGAATTTATGTTCGATAGTTCAGATAGGAATTGTTATATCAGTGGTCAATTCGGCATAGTGTGATATCAATTCCTCGAAAACTGTTGGATCAATTCGAACCAAATCTTGAAACTGCACATAGTTTTCGAATTGAAATGCACATGTTGAATTTCAGTTCGATAGTGCAGATAGGAATTGAGATTTCAGTGGTCTATTCGGCAAAGTGTGATATCAATTCCTCAAAAACTGTTGAACCAATTCGACCCAAATCTTGAAACTGCACATAGTTTTCGAATTGAGATGCACATGTTGAATTTCAGATCGATAGTTCTGATAGGAATGAAGATTTCAGTAGTCGATTCGGCAAAATATTCTTTCACATAAGATTCGGTGAAATCCTGAATTTTTCTTCCATTTAATGTCTTGTTTCGTTCAAAACCTTCCCGAGAGAACATAAAAAATAAGTTATGATTAAAGTCAATGTAGAGTTAACTTTCATTAAAATTGGGATTTTCAGAATGTGCATTAATTTTTTACGCAGTGTATTTTAACGATGAATTTATTAACAGAAAAAAAGCATTCTTTAAATCGATATATACATTAATATAAACACAATTATTATTTACAATCCTCTCATATGGGAACTTGGTCGAATAATTGGTAAACCGATTGTGGTGAAATCCTTCCTTTCTGAATATATATCTTTAATTCTCCTGACTGTAAGCTCCCAGGTTTCCAAAACCTCGTCGAAGAAGGCTGATCGTGGTTCGCCAACCATCGCTGTATAAGGATCAAGAGACGAGATAAGCGTCGGAGACATATAAATTCGGCCACTCAGTATTTGGAAAGGTGTAAATGGGAATCTCCCATCAAACCTGACGGAGTTCTCGAAATGAATTAAATCCTTATCGAGAAGATGCCACAGACATCTCAGCTCATCGTCGGAGTAGATATCCTGATGGATCTTCTCAGGAATAGGAATTCCATTCAGTGTATGGATGAAGGCGTATTTCATGATCAATAATTTCATTTTCGAATTTCGTCTCTTGATGGCCAGCTCGAACGGATTCAAATTCTGCTTGTTCAGCATGTCCAATCTTGCTCCGTGTCGCAGAAGACAAGCAGCCATTGGAAGGTTACCGTAGGAGACTGCTTTGTGCAAAGGCGTCTCGCTGGCCATGTTTATCGCGTTTACGTCTATGCCACGGTCTGTGAGGATATATGTTGCTTCTTTGTAAATCTCCGGATTCACATTCGTCAGCATCGCTAGGCAATGCAGACAATTGTTCAGTTTGAAATCGGTGTTGCTGGCATCGCTGGCGTTATCTAAAAGTAGCCTGATCAATTCAGAACTAGGCCATTTTTTAGCAATCAGCAGCAGCAGGGTGTTCCCCCTTATATCAATGGCATCTAAGTCGACGTTATATTTGAGAAGTTCTTCAATGCATTCTTTTCTCTTTTCACTGCTATCATTCACCATGTGGATAGGCGTGGAACCGTCGCATGTTTCTGCTTCAACATTGGCACCATTAGTCACCAGGGTTTCAACCAGATGGAGATGCCTAAATTGTATAGCCAGGTGGAGGGGGGTAACCTTTTTCGAGTCAGTGGCATTGACATTAGCTCCTTTTCGTAATAAAAACAGGACTTCCTTCAAATTTCCCTTTTCGACAGCCACATGAAGATCGGTTTTCTGAGGATCCTCAATATTTTCTTTTGGAATATTGATGGTCTGTAAAGAATTTAAGAGAAATTAGGCGATTGTTATGAAGTTAATACTTATATATCAGGTTTTGTGAACAACAAAAATTCAGTCGGTCTATACAGGGTGAATCTTTGAATCTTACAAATATTAAAACAATAGATTATTGAGGTGAAAAGAAACACTTTTTTTTATACCATTTTTTTCGATTCAGCTCTGATAAAAAGATATGGCCATTTTAAGTTTTCATAATGAGCCATAGAGAAACAAGATTCCCTTCAGAATAACAAGCAGAATCTATGACACTACACATATATGGTTCTTTTAAACAGAATTGCAATCAGTCAAATCAGTTCATGGTACGTAATGGTCATAATGGAAAAACTGGAGATGTAGGTGATATTTTGTGTTTGAAAAAGTTTCATCAAATAAATGAAAAACTATATTCCGAATTTCATTTCATTCGATGAAACCTTTAGTGAAAGAACATTTTTTTATGGTTTTTCATCAGCTTGTATCTTTTAAACCGAGCCGATTCGGAAAAAATGGTTCAGAAAAAAAGTGTTTCTTTTGACCTCAAGAATCAACTGTTAAAATGTTTGTACGAATCAAAGATTCCGCGTATACAAGATTTTAAAGAATCATTGCAAATCTCTTTACAGAAAACTTTTATGCACTTACCATTTTGCGAGAATTGTGGTGTGTTCTTCTATTCTTTCTTCGCGACATATTTCAGGTTTTAAACACACTGTAGATTAAAAATTCTAACTGTACTGACACGAATTTAAAAACGAAGCACAACTGTACCAAGACACCCATTTACGTTCATTTATATACTCGTAGGAAAAGCTAGGTACGTAATTTTTTTCTGAGAACCGTAAGATGACCACCGAAATTTCTGCCCCCTTTCAAAATCTCAAACTACCTGACAAATGACAGTTAATGTTTATTTGCCAATTGGGTATAACGGCCCTGTAATAATTTTGGGATGGGACTTAACTTTTCGGTTAATTTGAATTCAGATTAGGAAGGGGGCAATAAGGAATGTTTTTCTTAAATTGAAATTATTCCGAGAATTTTTATCAGAAATATATTTATGGAACTGTTGTGCGAAACTTTCCAAATGCACAGTGACATGGAAGGAGAGGGCATTTATAATTATACTTCATTCAAATTTATTTTAGCAGTCGGTTGGCCATGAAATAATTTTCTCAAGTTTTTGTAACTAGAACGAAGTTAAGTTGGCACTCATGAAATGTCGTTAATGTCATAACGCCGTTGCCACAACTAATATCAATTTTTATTACGAAAATGCAGAAAGTGACTGAAAAAAGAGACAGGGTTTCAGGAAGTGATATTTAGAATTCAGGTCCGCTCATTCAAATAGTTATACCCTGATATTCTAAAATCCACAATACGTTAGACGGTAGCGAACATAATTCAATGTAAGAGAATTTATATAATGTTTCATCTGAATCTAAACGACTTATATTTCAGCTGAATATTTCCAAAATCAGAAAGATTGTGAATGAAGAGGATGACAAAGAATTTCCTTCTATTGGGAGACCCAAAAAAGTGGTGGCATTCGAGAATTTTAGGTTTGAGTGAATTAATGCGAAAAGTTTACTACAGGATTTTCGATAAATAACATCGGAGAATGAGTTCCCTAAAATGGATTTTTCTATTTTTCATTTGACTTGTCCTATACAATGTAAATGTCTCATGGTACTAATAAATACCTATAATTATTATTATTACATCAATGTATTAAGATGAATAGCCACAAATACGCGCAAGTTACCCTGTTACTTGTTTATTCATGTGAAATTTTTGTTCAAAGGTGAAGTTCATCTTAACTTGAAACTTCCTTCAATTTCTTTTACTTATATTGATGCAAGATGATTTTTGTTGAAGAATTTAACATTCTTGTAATTATCTGTTAATTCCTTCGGAAGATACCCATTCCCAACTACTGCATCATATGCATTTCATCTTCGAGTTAATATTTTTGAAATCTACAAATGATCTAAGCCAAAGAAGATAACGAACATCAACTCTCCTCAAGCTAGTGCATATTATGATATTATATTGATCTCTTGTATATTCCATGTGAATAACTGGATTTGGTATGCCTTCAATCAGTTTGCATAAACTTCAATTTTGTTCGTCACATATAATATTTTCCGAAGAAATTCGACATTGTGATAAAATACGTAATAGCAGAAACTTTTACGTAGAACGGGCAACATAGCGTTGATTTAAAACCCAAAAATGTTTTGACAAGCTTCATAACCCCACATTTTCGTACTATACAGAGTGAAATGTGTCAAATTTCCATGGCCAACCGACTGCTAAAATAAAAGTGAATGAAGTATATGTGCAGTTTCAAAATTTGGTTCAAATTGATCCAACAGTTTTCAAGGAATTGATATCACACTTTGCCGAATTGACAACTGAAATCTCAATTCCTATCTGAACTATCGAACTGAAATTCAACATGTGCATCTCAATTCGAAAACTGTGTAAAATTTCAAGATTTGGTTCGAATTGATCCAACATTGATCGAGGAATTAGTATCACACTTTGCCGAATTGACCACTGAAATCTCAATTCCTATCTGAACTATCGAACTGAAATTCAACATGTGCATCCCATTTCGAAAACTATGTGCAGTTTCGAAATTTGGTTTGAATTGATTCAACAGTTTTCGAGGAATTGATATCACACTTTGCCGAATTGACCACTGAAATCTCAATTCCTATCTGAACTATCGAACTGAAATTCAACATGTGCATCTCAATTCGAAAACTATGTGCAGTTTCAAGATTTGGTTCGAATTGATCCAATAGTTCCTTAGGAATTGAAATAATATTTTGTCGAATCGACCACTGAAATCTCCATTCCTATCAGAACTATCGAACTGAAATTCAACATGTGCATCACATTTCGAAAACTATGTGCAGTTTCAAAATTTGGTTCAAATTGATCCGACAGTTTTCAAGGAATTGATATCACACTTTGCCGAATTGACAACTGAAATCTCAATTCCTATCTGAACTATCGAACTGAAATTCAACATGTGCATCTCAATTCGAAAACTGTGTAAAATTTCAAGATTTGGTTCGAATTGATCCAACATTGTTCGAGGAATTAGTATCACACTTTGCCGAATTGACCACTGAAATCTCAATTCCTATCTGAACTATCGAACTGAAATTCAACATGTGCATCCCATTTCGAAAACTATGTGCAGTTTCAAAATTTGGGTCGTATTGGTCCAACAGTTTTTGAGAAATTGATATCACAATTTGCCGAATAGACCACTGATATCTCAATTCCTATCAGAACTATCGAACTGAAATTCAACATGTGCATCACATTTCGAAAACTATGTGCAGTTTCAAAATTTGGTTCAAATTGATCCAACAGTTTTCAAGGAATTGATATCACACTTTGCCGAATTGACAACTGAAATCTCAATTCCTATCTGAACTATCGAACTGAAATTCAACATTTGCATCTCAATTCGAAAACTGTGTAAAATTTCAAGATTTGGTTCGAATTGATCCAACATTGTTCGAGGAATTAGATTCACACTTTGCCGAATTGACCACTGAAATCTCAATTCCTATCTGAACTATCGAACTGAAATTCAACATGTGCATCCCATTTCGAAAACTATGTGCAGTTTCAAAATTTGGTTCGAAATGATTCAATAGTTTTCGAGGAATTGATATCACACTTTGCCGAATTGACCACTGAAAACTCAATTCCTATCTGAACTATCGAACTGAAATTCAACATGTGCATCTCAATTCGAAAACTATGTGCAGTTTCAAGATTTGGTTCGAATTGATCCAATAGTTCCTTAGGAATTGAAATAATATTTTGTCGAATCGACCACTGAAATCTCCATTCCTATCAGAACTATCGATCTGAAATTCAACATGTGCGTCTCATTTCGAAAACTATGTGCAGTTTCAAGATTTGGGTCGAATTGGTCCAACAGTTTTTGAGAAATTGATAGATATCACACTTTGCCGAATAGACCACTGAAATCTCAATTTCTATCAGAACAATCGAACTGAAATTCAACAAGTGCATCACATTTCGAAAACTATGTGCAGTTTCAAAATTTGGTTCAAATTGATCCAACAGTTTTCAAGGAATTGATATCACACTTTGCCGAATTGACAACTGAAATCTCCATTCCTATCTGAACTATCGAACTGAAATTCAACATGTGCATCTCAATTCGAAAACTGTGTAAAATTTCAAGATTTGGGTCGAATTGGTCCAACAGTTTTTGAGAAATTGATATCACACTTTGCCGAATAGACCACTGAAATCTCAATTTCTATCAGAACAATCGAACTGAAATTCAACAAGTGCATCACATTTCGAGAACTATGTGCAGTTTCAAAATTTGGTTCAAATTGATCCAACAGTTTTCAAGGAATTGATATCACACTTTGCCGAATTGACAACTGAAATCTCAATTCCTATCTGAACTATCGAACTGAAATTCAACATGTGCATCCCATTTCGAAAACTATGTGCAGTTTCAAAATTTGGTTCGAATTGATCAAACAGTTTTCGAAGAATTGATATCACACTTTGCCGAATTGACCACTGAAATCTCAATTCCAATCTGAACTATCGAACTAAAATTCAACATGTGCATCTCAATTCGAAAACTATGTGCAGTTTCAAGATTTGGTTCGAATTCGAACCAAATTGGATCAATTGATCCAATAGTTCCTTAGGAATTGAAATGATATTTTGTCGAATCGACCACTGAAATCTCCATTCCTATCAGAACTATCGAACTGAAATTCAACATGTGCATCACATTTCGAAAACTATGTGCAGCTTCAAAATTTGGTTCAAATTGATCCAACAGTTTTCAAGGAATTGATATCACACTTTGCCGAATTGACAACTGAAATCTCAATTCCTATCTGAACTATCGAACTGAAATTCAACATGTGCATCTCAATTCGAAAACTGTGTGAAATTTCAAGAATTGGTTCGAATTGATCCAACATTGTTCGAGGAATTAGTATCACACTTTGCCGAATTGACCACTGAAATCTCAATTCCTATCTGAACTATCGAACTGAAATTCAACATGTGCATCCCATTTCGAAAACTATGTGCAGTTTCAAAATTTGGTTCGATTTGATTCAACAGTTTTCGAGGAATTGATATGACACTTTGCCGAATTGACCACTGAAATCACATTTCCTATCTGAACTATCGAACTAAAATTCAATATGTGCATCTCAATCCGAAAACTATGTGCAGTTTCAAGATTTGGTTCGAATTGATCCAATAGTTCCTTAAGAATTGAAATGATGTTTTGTCGAATCGACTCCTGAAATCTCCATTCCTATTAGAACTATCGATCTGAAATTCAACATGTGCATCTCATTTCGAAAACTATGTGCAGTTTCAAGATTTGGTTCGAATTGATCCAACAGTTTTCGAGGAATTGATATCACACTTTGCCGAATTGACCACTGAAATCTCAATTCCTATCTGAACTTTCGAACTGAAATTCAATATGTGCATCTCAATTCGGAAACTATGTGCAGTTTCAAGATTTGGTTCGAATCGATCCAATAGTACCTTAGGAATTGAAATGATATTTTGCCGAATCGACTACTGAAATCTTCATTCCTATCAGAACTATCGATCTGAAATTCAACATGTGCATCTCATTTCGAAAACTATGTGCAGTTTCAAGATTTGGTTCGAATTGATGCAACAGTTTTCGAGGAATTGATATCACACTTTGCCGAATAGACCACTGAAATCTCAATTCCTATCTGCACTATCGAACTGAAATTCAACATGTGCATCTCAATTCGAAAACTATGTGCAGTCTCAAGATTCAGTTCGAATTGATCCAACAGTTTTCGAGGAATTGATATCACACTTTGCCGAATTGACCACTGAAATCTCAATTCCTATCTGAACTTTCGAACTGAAATTCAATATGTGCATCTCAATTCGAAAACTATGTGCAGTTTAAAGATTTGGTTCGAATCGATCAAATAGTACCTTAGGAATTGAAATGATATTTTGCCGAATCGACTACTGAAATCTTCATTCCTATCAGAACTATCGATCTGAAATTCAACATGTGCATCTCAATTCGAAAACTATGTGCGTTTTCAAGATTTGAGTCGAATTGGTTCAACAGTTTTTGAATTGATATCACACTTTGCCGAATAGACCACTGAGATCTCAATTCCTATCAGAAATATCGAACTGAAATTCAACATATGCATCTCATTTCGAAAACTATGTGCAGTTTCAAGATTCGGTTCGAATTGATCCAACAGTTTTCAAGGAATTGATATCACACTTTGCCGAATTGACCACTGAAATCTCAATTCCTATCAGAAATATCGAGCTGAAATTCAACATATGCATCTCATTTCGAAAACTATGTGCAGTTTCAAGATTCGGTTCGAATTGATCCAACAGTTTTCTAGGAATTGATATCACTTTTTGCCGAATAGACCACTGAAATCTCAATTCCTATCTGCACTATCGAACTGAAATTCAACATGTGCATCTCAATTCGAAAACTATATGCAGTTTCAAGATTTGGTTCGAATTGATCCAACAGTTTTCGAGGAATTGATATCACACTTTGCCGAATTGACCACTGATATCTCAATTCCTATTTGAACTATCGAACTGAAATTCAACATGTGCATCTCAATTCGAAAACTATGTGCAGTTTCAAGATTTGGTTCGAATCGATCCAATAGTTCCTTAGGAATTCAAATGATACTATGTTGAATCGTCCACTGAATTCTCGATTCCTATCTGCACTATCGAACTGAAATTCAACTTGTGCATCTCAATTCGAAAACTATGTGCAGTTTCAAGATTTGGTTCGAATTAATACAAGAGTTTTCGAGGAATTGATATCACACTTTGCCGAATTGACCACTGAAATCTCAATTCCTATCTGAACTTTCGAACTGAAATTCAACATGTGCATCTCAAATCAAAAACTGTGTACAGTTTCGGGATTTGGGTCGAATTGATCCAATAGTTCCTTAAGAATTGAAATGATATTTTGTCGAATCGACTCCTGAAATCTCCATTCCTATTAGAACTATCGATCTGAAATTCAACATGTGCATCTCATTTCGAAAACTATGTGCAGTTTCAAGATTTGGTTCGAATTGATTCCAACAGTTTTCGAGGAATTGATATCACACTTTGCCGAATTGACCACTGAAATCTCAATTCCTATCTGAACTTTCGAACTGAAATTCAATATGTGCATCTCAATTCGGAAACTATGTGCAGTTTCAAGATTTGGTTCGAATCGATCCAATAGTACCTTAGGAATTGAAATGATATTTTGCCGAATCGACTACTGAAATCTTCATTCCTATCAGAACTATCGATCTGAAATTCAACATGTGCATCTCATTTCGAAAACTATGTGCAGTTTCAAGATTTGGTTCGAATTGATGCAACAGTTTTCGAGGAATTGATATCACACTTTGCCGAATAGACCACTGAAATCTCAATTCCTATCTGCACTATCGAACTGAAATTCAACATGTGCATCTCAATTCGAAAACTATGTGCAGTCTCAAGATTCAGTTCGAATTGATCCAACAGTTTTCGAGGAATTGATATCACACTTTGCCGAATTGACCACTGAAATCTCAATTCCTATCTGAACTTTCGAACTGAAATTCAATATGTGCATCTCAATTCGAAAACTATGTGCAGTTTCAAGATTTGGTTCGAATCGATCCAATAGTACCTTAGGAATTGAAATGATATTTTGCCGAATCGACTACTGAAATCTTCATTCCTATCAGAACTATCGATCTGAAATTCAACATGTGCATCTCAATTCGAAAACTATGTGCGTTTTCAAGATTTGGGTCGAATTGGTTCAACAGTTTTTGAATTGATATCACACTTTGCCGAATAGACCACTGAGATCTCAATTCCTATCAGAAATATCGAACTGAAATTCAACATATGCATCTCATTTCGAAAACTATGTGCAGTTTCAAGATTCGGTTCGAATTGATCCAACAGTTTTCATGGAATTGATATCAGACTTTGCCGAATTGACTACTGAAATCTCAATTCCTATCTGCACTATCGAACTGAAATTCAACATGTGTATCTCAATTCGAAAACTATATGCAGTTTCAAGATTTGGTTCGAATTGATCCAACAGTTTTCGAGGAATTGATATCACACTTTGCCGAATTGACACTGATATCTCAATTCCTTTCGAACTATCGAACTGAAATTCAACATGTGCATCTCAATTCGAAAACTATGTGCAGTTTCAAGATTTGGTTCGAATCGATCCAATAGTTCCTTAGGAATTCAAATGATACTATGTTGAATCGTCCACTGAATTCTCGATTCCTATCTGCACTATCGAACTGAAATTCAACATGTGCATCTCAATTCGAAAACTATGTGCAGTTTCAAGATTTGTTTCGAATTAATACAACAGTTTTCGAGGAATTGATATCACACTTTGCCGAATTGACCACTGATATCTCAATTCCTATCTGAACTATCGAACTGAAATTCAACATGTGCATCTCAATTCGAAAACTATGTGCACTTTCAAGAATTGGTTCGAATTGATCCAATAGTTCCTCAAGAATTGAAATGATATTTTGTCGAATCGACTTCTGAAATCTCCATTCCTATTAGAACTATCGATCTGAAATTCAACATATGCATCTCATTTCCGAAACTATATGCAGTTTCAAGATTCGGTTCGAATTGATCCAACAGTTTTCAAGGAATTGATATCACACTTTGCCGAATTGACAACTGAAATCTCAATTCCTATCAGAAATATCGAACTGAAATTCAACATGTGCATCTCAATTCGAAAACTACGTGCAGTTTCAAGATTTGGTTCGAATTGATCCAACAGTTTTCAAGGAATTGATATCACACTTTTCCGAATTGACCACTGAAATCTTAATTCCTATCTGAACTATCGAACTGAAATTCAACATGTGCATCTCAATCCGAAAACTATGTGCAGTTTCAAGATTTGGTTCGAATTGATCCAATAGTTCCTTAAGAATTGAAATGATATTTTGTCCAATCGACTTCTGAAATCTCCATTCCTATTGGAACTATTGATCTGAAATTCAACATGTGCAGATCTCATTTCGAAAACTATGTGCAGTTTCGAGATTTGGTTCGAATTGATCCAATAGTTCCTTAGGAATTGGAATGATATTTTGTCGAATCGACTTCTGAAATCTCCATTCCTATTAGAACTATCGATCTGAAATTCAACATGTGCATCCCATTTCGAGAACTATGTGCAGTTTCAAGATTTGGTTCGAATTGATCCAACAGTTTTCGAGGAATTGATATCACACTTTGCCGAATAGATCACTGAAATCTCAATTCCTATCTGCACTATCGAACTGAAATTCAACATGTGCATCTCAATTCGAAAACTACGTGCAGCTTCAAGATTTGGTTCGAATTGATCCAACAGTTTTCAAGGAATTGATATCACACTTTTCCGAATTGACCACTGAAATCTTAATTCCTATCTGAACTATCGAACTGAAATTCAACATGTGCATCTCAATCCGAAAACTATGTGCAGTTTCAAGATTTGGTTCGAATTGATCCAATAGTTCCTTAACACGTTGAGCGCCACAGCGGTCCGTAGGGACCGCTGATAGTCTTACTTGTAGGACCACGGCGGTCCGTAGGGACCGCTGTTTTGGAATTTACGACTACTCTTCAGTAGTATTTTTTTTCGAATTTTTATTCGAAAAAAATTGAACAGGTGTTGTTATGGTTATAATAAGGAGATTGGACTCGACAAATTTCACCTGTACCGCATTTGCTGTGCGTTTCTATTTTTCTGGGGACCAGAGCGGTCCCGTGGGCCCGCTCATCAATATTCTTGATATCAGGCGATATTGCACTTTTAGCGAGAATCTGAGCAAAGGGATTATCTATATGATATAAGAGCAAATCAAAATATCGACACAGAAAATTTGGCCCCACAAGAAAATATATCGATATTTGGATGGCGCTCAACGTGTTAAGAATTGAAATGATATTTTGTCCAATCGACTTCTGAAATCTCCATTCCTATTGGAACTATTGATCTGAAATTCAACATGTGCAGATCTCATTTCGAAAACTATGTGCAGTTTCAAGATTTGGTTCGAATTGATCCAACAGTTTTCGAGGAATTGATATCACACTTTGCCGAATAGACCACTGAAATCTCAATTCCTATCTGCACTATCGAACTGAAATTCAACATGTGCTATCAATTCCTCGAAAACTGTTGGATCAATTCGAACCAAATCTTGAAACTGCACATAGTTTTCGAATTGAGATGCACATGTTGAATTTAAGTTCGATAGTTCAGATAGGAATTGAGATATCAGTGGTCAATTCGGCAAAGTGTGATATCAATTCCTCGAAAACTGTTGGATCAATTCGAACCAAATCTTGAAACTGCACATAGTTTTCGAATTGAAATGCACATGTTGAATTTCAGTTCGATAGTGCAGATAGGAATTGAGATTTCAGTGGTCTATTCGGCAAAGTGTGATATCAATTCCTCAAAAACTGTTGAACCAATTCGACCCAAATCTTGAAACTGCACATAGTTTTCGAATTGAGATGCACATGTTGAATTTCAGATCGATAGTTCTGATAGGAATGAAGATTTCAGTAGTCGATTCGGCAAAATATTATTTTAATTCCTAAGGCACTATTGGATCGATTCGAAACAAATCTTGAAACTGCACATAGTTTTCGAATTGAGATGCACATGTTGAATTTCAGTTCGAAAGTTCATATAGGAATTGAGATTTCAGTGGTAAATTCGGCAAAGTGTGATATCAATTCCTCGAAAACTGTTGGATCAATTCGAACCGAATCTTGAAACTGCACATAGTTTTCGAATTGAGATGCATATGTTGAATTTCAGTTCTATAGTTCTGATAGGAATTGAGATTTCAGTGGTCTATTCGGCAAAGTGTGATATCAATTCCTCAAAAACTGTTGAACCAATTCGACCCAAATCTTGAAACTGCACATAGTTTTCTTATTGAGATGCACATGTTGAATTTCAGTTCGAAAGTTCAGATAGGAATTGAGATTTCAGTGGTCAATTCGGCAAAGTGTGATATCAATTCCTCGAAAACTGTTGGATCAATTCGAAGCTAATCTTGAAACTGCACATAGTTTTCGAAATGAGATGCACATGTTGAATTTCAGATCGATAGTTCTAATAGGAATGGAGATTTCAGATGTCGATTCGACAAAATATCATTTCAATTCTTAAGGAACTATTGGATCAATTCGAACCAAATCTCGAAACTGCACATAGTTTTCGGATTGAGATGCACATGTTGAATTTCAGTTCCATAGTTCAGATAGGAATTGAGATTTCAGTGGTCAATTCGGCAAAGTGTGATATCAATTCCTTGAAAACTGTTGGATCAATTCGAACCAAATCTTGAAACTGCACGTAGTTTTCGAATTGAGATGCACATGTTGAATTTCAGTTCGATAGTTCAGATAGGAATTGAGATTTCAGTGGTCAATTCGGCAAAGTGTGATATCAATTCCTAAAAACTGTTGGATCAATTCGAACCAAATCTTGAAACTGCACATAGTTTTCGGATTGAGATGCACATGTTGAATTTCAGTTCGATAGTTCAGATAGGAATTGAGATTTCAGTGGTCAATTCGGCAAAGTGTGATATCAATTCCTTGAAAACTGTTGGATCATTTCGAACCGAATCTTGAAACTGCACATAGTTTTCGAAATGAGATGCATATGTTGGATTTCAGTTCGATATTTCTGATAGGAATTGAGATTTCAGTGGTCAATTCGGCAAAGTGTGATATCAATTCCTTGAAAACTGTTGGATCAATTCGAACCGAATCTTGAAACTGCACATAGTTTTCGAAATGACATGCATATGTTGAATTTCAGTTCGATATTTCTGATAGGAATTGAGATTTCAGTGGTCTATTCGGCAAAGTGTGATATCAATTCCTCGAAAACTGTTGGATCAATTCGAAGCGAATCTTGAAACTGCACATAGTTTTCGAAATGAGATGCACATGTTGAATTTCAGATCGATAGTTCTAATAGGAATGGAGATTTCAGAAGTCGATTCGACAAAATATCATTTCAATTCTTAAGGAACTATTGGATCAATTCGAACCAAATCTCGAAACTGCACATAGTTTTCGGATTGAGATGCACATGTTGAATTTCAGTTCGATAGTTCAGATAGGAATTGTGATTTCAGTGGTCAATTCGGCAAAGTGTGATATCAATTCCTTGAAAACTGTTGGATCAATTCGAACCAAATCTTGAAACTGCACGTAGTTTTCGAATTGAGATGCACATGTTGAATTTCAGTTCGATAGTTCAGATAGGAATTGAGATTTCAGTGGTCAATTCGGCAAAGTGTGATATCAATTCCTAAAAACTGTTGGATCAATTCGAACCAAATCTTGAAACTGCACATAGTTTTCGGATTGAGATGCACATGTTGAATTTCAGTTCGATAGTTCAGATAGGAATTGAGATTTCAGTGGTCAATTCGGCAAAGTGTGATATCAATTCCTTGAAAACTGTTGGATCATTTCGAACCGAATCTTGAAACTGCACATAGTTTTCGAAATGAGATGCATATGTTGGATTTCAGTTCGATATTTCTGATAGGAATTGAGATTTCAGTGGTCAATTCGGCAAAGTGTGATATCAATTCCTTGAAAACTGTTGGATCAATTCGAACCGAATCTTGAAACTGCACATAGTTTTCGAAATGACATGCATATGTTGAATTTCAGTTCGATATTTCTGATAGGAATTGAGATTTCAGTGGTCTATTCGGCAAAGTGTGATATCAATTCCTCGAAAACTGTTGGATCAATTCGAAGCGAATCTTGAAACTGCACATAGTTTTCGAAATGAGATGCACATGTTGAATTTCAGATCGATAGTTCTAATAGGAATGGAGATTTCAGAAGTCGATTCGACAAAATATCATTTCAATTCTTAAGGAACTATTGGATCAATTCGAACCAAATCTCGAAACTGCACATAGTTTTCGGATTGAGATGCACATGTTGAATTTCAGTTCGATAGTTCAGATAGGAATTGAGATTTCAGTGGTCAATTCGGCAAAGTGTGATATCAATTCCTTGAAAACTGTTGGATCATTTCGAACCGAATCTTGAAACTGCACATAGTTTTCGAAATGAGATGCACATGTTGAATTTCAGTTCGATAGTTCAGATAGGAATTGTGATTTCAGTGGTCAATTCGGCAAAGTGTGATATCAATTCCTTGAAAACTGTTGGATCAATTCGAACCAAATCTTGAAACTGCACGTAGTTTTCGAATTGAGATGCACATGTTGAATTTCAGTTCGATAGTTCAGATAGGAATTGAGATTTCAGTGGTCAATTCGGCAAAGTGTGATATCAATTCCTAAAAACTGTTGGATCAATTCGAACCAAATCTTGAAACTGCACATAGTTTTCGGATTGAGATGCACATGTTGAATTTCAGTTCGATAGTTCAGATAGGAATTGAGATTTCAGTGGTCAATTCGGCAAAGTGTGATATCAATTCCTTGAAAACTGTTGGATCATTTCGAACCGAATCTTGAAACTGCACATAGTTTTCGAATTGAGATGCACATGTTGAATTTCAGATCGATAGTTCTGATAGGAATGAAGATTTCAGTAGTCGATTCGGCAAAATATCATTTCAATTCCTAAGGTACTATTGGATCGATTCGAACCAAATCTTGAAACTGCACATAGTTTTCGAATTGAGATGCACATGTTGAATTTCAGTTCGAAAGTTCAGATAGGAATTGAGATTTCAGTGGTCTATTCGGCAAAGTGTGATATCAATTCCTCGAAAACTGTTGGATCAATTCGAACCGAATCTTGAAACTGCAAATAGTTTTCGAATTGAGATGCATATGTTGAATTTCAGTTCGATAGTTCTGATAGGAATTGAGATTTCAGTGGTCTATTCGGCAAAGTGTGATATCAATTCCTCAAAAACTGTTGAACCAATTCGACCCAAATCTTGAAACTGCACATAGTTTTCGAATTGAGATGCACATGTTGAATTTCAGTTCGAAAGTTCAGATAGGAATTGAGATTTCAGTGGTCAATTCGGCAAAGTGTTATATCAATTCCTTGAAAACTGTTGGATCAATTCGAACCAAATCTTGAAACTGCACATAGTTTTCGAATTGAGATGCACATGTTGAATTTAAGTTCGATAGTTCAGATAGGAATTGAGATATCAGTGGTCAATTCGGCAAAGTGTGATATCAATTCCTCGAAAACTGTTGGATCAATTCGAACCAAATCTTGAAACTGCACATAGTTTTCGAATTGAAATGCATATGTTGAATTTCAGTTCGATAGTGCAGATAGGAATTGAGATTTCAGTGGTCTATTCGGCAAAGTGTGATATCAATTCCTCAAAAACTGTTGAACCAATTCGACCCAAATCTTGAAACTGCACATAGTTTTCGAATTGAGATGCACATGTTGAATTTCAGATCGATAGTTCTGATAGGAATGAAGATTTCAGTAGTCGATTCGGCAAAATATTATTTTAATTCCTAAGGTACTATTGGATCGATTCGAAACAAATCTTGAAACTGCACATAGTTTTCGAATTGAGATGCACATGTTGAATTTCAGTTCGAAAGTTCAGATAGGAATTGAGATTTCAGTGGTAAATTCGGCAAAGTGTGATATCAATTCCTCGAAAACTGTTGGATCAATTCGAACCGAATCTTGAAACTGCACATAGTTTTCGAATTGAGATGCACATGTTGAATTTCAGTTCGAAAGTTCAGATAGGAATTGAGATTTCAGTGGTCAATTCGGCAAAGTGTGATATCAATTCCTTGAAAACTGTTGGATCAATTCGAACCAAATCTTGAAACTGCACATAGTTTTCGGATTGAGATGCACATGTTGAATTTCAGTTCGATAGTTCAGATAGGAATTGAGATTTCAGTGGTCAATTCGGCAAAGTGTGATATCAATTCCTTGAAAACTGTTGGATCATTTCGAACCGAATCTTGAAACTGCACATAGTTTTCGAATTGAGATGCACATGTTGAATTTCAGATCGATAGTTCTGATAGGAATGAAGATTTCAGTAGTCGATTCGGCAAAATATCATTTCAATTCCTAAGGTACTATTGGATCGATTCGAACCAAATCTTGAAACTGCACATAGTTTTCGAATTGAGATGCACATGTTGAATTTCAGTTCGAAAGTTCAGATAGGAATTGAGATTTCAGTGGTCTATTCGGCAAAGTGTGATATCAATTCCTCGAAAACTGTTGGATCAATTCGAACCGAATCTTGAAACTGCACATAGTTTTCGAATTGAGATGCATATGTTGAATTTCAGTTCGATAGTTCTGATAGGAATTGAGATTTCAGTGGTCTATTCGGCAAAGTGTGATATCAATTCCTCAAAAACTGTTGAACCAATTCGACCCAAATCTTGAAACTGCACATAGTTTTCGAATTGAGATGCACATGTTGAATTTCAGTTCGAAAGTTCAGATAGGAATTGAGATTTCAGTGGTCAATTCGGCAAAGTGTTATATCAATTCCTTGAAAACTGTTGGATCAATTCGAACCAAATCTTGAAACTGCACATAGTTTTCGAATTGAGATGCACATGTTGAATTTCAGTTCGAAAGTTCAGATAGGAATTGAGATTTCAGTGGTCAATTCGGCAAAGTGTTATATCAATTCCTTGAAAACTGTTGGATCAATTCGAACCAAATCTTGAAACTGCACATAGTTTTCGAATTGAGATGCACATGTTGAATTTAAGTTCGATAGTTCAGATAGGAATTGAGATATCAGTGGTCAATTCGGCAAAGTGTGATATCAATTCCTCGAAAACTGTTGGATCAATTCGAACCAAATCTTGAAACTGCACATAGTTTTCGAATTGAAATGCATATGTTGAATTTCAGTTCGATAGTGCAGATAGGAATTGAGATTTCAGTGGTCTATTCGGCAAAGTGTGATATCAATTCCTCAAAAACTGTTGAACCAATTCGACCCAAATCTTGAAACTGCACATAGTTTTCGAATTGAGATGCACATGTTGAATTTCAGATCGATAGTTCTGATAGGAATGAAGATTTCAGTAGTCGATTCGGCAAAATATTATTTTAATTCCTAAGGTACTATTGGATCGATTCGAAACAAATCTTGAAACTGCACATAGTTTTCGAATTGAGATGCACATGTTGAATTTCAGTTCGAAAGTTCAGATAGGAATTGAGATTTCAGTGGTAAATTCGGCAAAGTGTGATATCAATTCCTCGAAAACTGTTGGATCAATTCGAACCGAATCTTGAAACTGCACATAGTTTTCGAATTGAGATACACATGTTGAATTTCAGTTCGAAAGTTCAGATAGGAATTGAGATTTCAGTGGTCAATTCGGCAAAGTGTGATATCAATTCCTTGAAAACTGTTGGATCAATTCGAACCAAATCTTGAAACTGCACATAGTTTTCGAATTGAGATGCACATGTTGAATTTAAGTTCGATAGTTCAGATAGGAATTGAGATATCAGTGTTCAATTCGGCAAAGTGTGATATCAATTCCTCGAAAACTGTTGGATCAATTCGAACCAAATCTTGAAACTGCACATAGTTTTCGAATTGAAATGTTGAATTTCAGTTCGATAGTTCAGATAGGAATTGAGATTTCAGTGGTCAATTCGGCAAAGTGTGATATCAATTCCTTGAAAATTGTTGGATCAATTCGAACCAAATCTTGAAACTGCACGTAGTTTTCGAATTGAGATGCACATGTTGAATTTCAGTTCGATAGTTCAGATAGGAATTGAGATTTCAGTGGTCTATTCGGCAAAGTGTGATATCAATTCCTCGAAAACTGTTGGATCAATTCGAAGCGAATCTTGAAACTGCACATAGTTTTCGAAATGAGATGCACATGTTGAATTTCAGATCGATAGTTCTAATAGGAATGGAGATTTCAGAAGTCGATTCGACAAAATATCATTTCAATTCTTAAGGAACTATTGGATCAATTCGAACCAAATCTCGAACCTGCACATAGTTTTCGGATTGAGATGCACATGTTGAATTTCAGTTAGATAGTTCAGATAGGAATTGAGATTTCAGTGGTCAATTCGGCAAAGTGTGATATCAATTCCTTGAAAACTGTTGGATCAATTCGAACCAAATCTTGAAACTGCACGTAGTTTTCGAATTGAGATGCACATGTTGAATTTCAGTTCGATAGTTCAGATAGGAATTGAGATTTCAGTGGTCAATTCGGCAAAGTGGGATATCAATTCCTAAAAACTGTTGGATCAATTCGAACCAAATCTTGAAACTGCACATAGTTTTCGGATTGAGATGCACATGTTGAATTTAAGTTCGATAGTTCAGATAGGAATTGAGATTTCAGTGGTCAATTCGGCAAAGTGTGATATCAATTCCTTGAAAACTGTTGGATCATTTCGAACCGAATCTTGAAACTGCACATAGTTTTCGAATTGAGATGCACATGTTGAATTTAAGTTCGATAGTTCAGATAGGAATTGAGATATCAGTGGTCAATTCGGCAAAGTGTGATATCAATTCCTCGAAAACTGTTGGATCAATTCGAACTGAATCTTGAAACTGCACATAGTTTTCGAATTGAGATGCACATGTTGAATTTCAGTTCGAAAGTTCAGATAGGAATTGAGATTTCAGTGGTCAATTCGGCAAAGTGTGATATCAATTCCTTGAAAACTGTTGGATCAATTCGAACCAAATCTTGAAACTGCACATAGTTTTCGAATTGAGATGCACATGTTGAATTTAAGTTCGATAGTTCAGATAGGAATTGAGATATCAGTGGTCAATTCGGCAAAGTGTGATATCAATTCCTCGAAAACTGTTGGATCAATTCGAAGCGAATCTTGAAACTGCACATAGTTTTCGAAATGAGATGCACATGTTGAATTTCAGATCGATAGTTCTAATAGGAATGGAGATTTCAGAAGTCGATTCGACAAAATATCATTTCAATTCTTAAGGAACTATTGGATCAATTCGAACCAAATCTCGAACCTGCACATAGTTTTCGGATTGAGATGCACATGTTGAATTTCAGTTAGATAGTTCTAATAGGAATGGAGATTTCAGAAGTCGATTCGACAAAATATCATTTCAATTCTTAAGGAACTATTGGATCAATTCGAACCAAATCTCGAAACTGCACATAGTTTTCGGATTGAGATGCACATGTTGAATTTCAGTTCGATAGTTCAGATAGGAATTGAGATTTCAGTGGTCAATTCGGCAAAGTGTGATATCAATTCCTTGAAAACTGTTGGATCAATTCGAACCAAATCTTGAAACTGCACGTAGTTTTCGGATTGAGATGCACATGTTGAATTTAAGTTCGATAGTTCAGATAGGAATTGAGATTTCAGTGGTCAATTCGGCAAAGTGTGATATCAATTCCTTGAAAACTGTTGGATCATTTCGAACCGAATCTTGAAACTGCACATAGTTTTCGAATTGAGATGCACATGTTGAATTTAAGTTCGATAGTTCAGATAGGAATTGAGATATCAGTGGTCAATTCGGCAAAGTGTGATATCAATTCCTCGAAAACTGTTGGATCAATTCGAACTGAATCTTGAAACTGCACATAGTTTTCGAATTGAGATGCACATGTTGAATTTCAGTTCGAAAGTTCAGATAGGAATTGAGATTTCAGTGGTCAATTCGGCAAAGTGTGATATCAATTCCTTGAAAACTGTTGGATCAATTCGAACCAAATCTTGAAACTGCACATAGTTTTCGAATTGAGATGCACATGTTGAATTTAAGTTCGATAGTTCAGATAGGAACTGAGATATCAGTGGTCAATTCGGCAAAGTGTGATATCAATTCCTCGAAAACTGTTGGATCAATTCGAACTGAATCTTGAAACTGCACATAGTTTTCGAATTGAGATGCACATGTTGAATTTCAGATCGATAGTTCAGATAGGAATTGAGATTTCAGTGGTCTATTCGGCAAAGTGTGATATCAATTCCTCAAAAACTGTTGAACCAATTCGACCCAAATCTTGAAACTGCACATAGTTTTCGAATTGAGATGCACATGTTGAATTTCAGTTCGAAAGTTCAGATAGGAATTGAGATTTCAGTGGTCAATTCGGCAAAGTGTGATATCAATTCCTCGAAAACTGTTGGATCAATTCGAAGCGAATCTTGAAACTGCACATAGTTTTCGAAATGAGATGCACATGTTGAATTTCAGATCGATAGTTCTAATAGGAATGGAGATTTCAGAAGTCGATTCGGCAAAGTGTGATATCAATTCCTCAAAAACTGTTGAACCAATTCGACCCAAATCTTGAAACTGCACATAGTTTTCGAATTGAGATGCACATGTTGAATTTCAGTTCGAAAGTTCAGATAGGAATTGAGATTTCAGTGGTCTATTCGGCAAAGTGTGATATCAATTCCTCAAAAACTGTTGAAACAATTCGACCCAAATCTTGAAACTGCACATAGTTTTCGAATTGAGATGCACATGTTGAATTTCAGATTGATAGTTCTGATAGGAATGAAGATTTCAGTAGTCGATTCGGCAAAATATCATTTCAATTCCTACGGAACTATTGGATCGATTCGAACCAAATCTTGAAACTGCACATAGTTTTCGAATTGAGATGCACATGTTGAATTTCAGTTCGAAA
Organism: Coccinella septempunctata; assembly: GCF_907165205.1. Classification (NCBI taxonomy): domain Eukaryota; kingdom Metazoa; phylum Arthropoda; class Insecta; order Coleoptera; family Coccinellidae; genus Coccinella; species Coccinella septempunctata. Next base: position 7,125,917 of record NC_058196.1, read on the forward strand.
GTTCAGATAGGAATTGAGATTTCAGTGGTCAATTCGGCAAAGTGTGATATCAATTCCTCGAAAACTGTTGGATCAATTCGAACCAAATCTTGAAGCTGCACATAGTTTTCGAATTGAGATGCACATGTTGAATTTCAGTTCGATAGTGCAGATAGGAATTGAGATTTCAGTGGTCTATTCGGCAAAGTGTGATATCAATTCCTCAAAAACTGTTGAACCAATTCGACCCAAATCTTGAAACTGCACATAGTTTTCGAATTGAGATGCACATGTTGAATTTCAGATCGATAGTTCTGATAGGAATGAAGATTTCAGTAGTCGATTCGGCAAAATATCATTTTAATTCCTAAGGTACTATTGAATCGATTCGAAACAAATCTTGAAACTGCACATAGTTTTCGAATTGAGATGCACATGTTGAATTTCAGTTCGAAAGTTCAGATAGGAATTGAGATTTCAGTGGTCAATTCGGCAAAGTGTGATATCAATTCCTCGAAAACTGTTGGATCAATTCGAACCGAATCTTGAAACTGCACATAGTTTTCGAATTGAGATGCATATGTTGAATTTCAGTTCTATAGTTCTGATAGGAATTGAGATTTCAGTGGTCTATTCGGCAAAGTGTGATATCAATTCCTCAAAAACTGTTGAACCAATTCGACCCAAATCAAGATTTGGGTCGTTTCAAGAAACTGCACATAGTTTTCGAATTGAGATGCACATGTTGAATTTCAGTTCGAAAGTTCAGATAGGAATTGAGATTTCAGTGGTCAATTCGGCAAAGTGTGATATCAATTCCTCGAAAACTGTTGGATCAATTCGAACCAAATCTTGAAACTGCACATAGTTTTCGAATTGAGATGCACATGTTGAATTTAAGTTCGATAGTTCAGATAGGAATTGAGATATCAGTGGTCAATTCGGCAAAGTGTGATATCAATTCCTCGAAAACTGTTGGATCAATTCGAACCAAATCTTGAAACTGCACATAGTTTTCGAATTGAAATGCACATGTTGAATTTCAGTTCGATAGTGCAGATAGGAATTGAGATTTCAGTGGTCTATTCGGCAAAGTGTGATATCAATTCCTCAAAAACTGTTGAACCAATTCGACCCAAATCTTGAAACTGCACATAGTTTTCGTATTGAGATGCACATGTTGAATTTCAGTTCGAAAGTTCAGATAGGAGTTGAGATTTCAGTGGTCAATTCGGCAAAGTGTGATATCAATTCCTCGAAAACTGTTGGATCAATTCGAAGCGAATCTTGAAACTGCACATAGTTTTCGAAATGAGATGCACATGTTGAATTTCAGATCGATAGTTCTAATAGGAATGGAGATTTCAGAAGTCGATTCGACAAAATATCATTTCAATTCTTAAGGAACTATTGGATCAATTCGAACCAAATCTCGAAACTGCACATAGTTTTCGGATTGAGATGCACATGTTGAATTTCAGTTCGATAGTTCAGATAGGAATTGAGATTTCAGTGGTCAATTCGGCAAAGTGTGATATCAATTCCTTGAAAACTGTTGGATCAATTCGAACCAAATCTTGAAACTGCACGTAGTTTTCGAATTGAGATGCACATGTTGAATTTCAGTTCGATAGTTCAGATAGGAATTGAGATTTCAGTGGTCAATTCGGCAAAGTGTGATATTAATTCCTAAAAACTGTTGGATCAATTCGAACCAAATCTTGAAACTGCACATAGTTTTCGGATTGAGATGCACATGTTGAATTTCAGTTCGATAGTTCAGATAGGAATTGAGATTTCAGTGGTCAATTCGGCAAAGTGTGATATCAATTCCTTGAAAACTGTTGGATCAATTCGAACCAAATCTTGAAACTGCACATAGTTTTCGAATTGAGATGCACATGTTGAATTTAAGTTCGATAGTTCAGATAGGAATTGAGATATCAGTGTTCAATTCGGCAAAGTGTGATATCAATTCCTCGAAAACTGTTGGATCAATTCGAACCAAATCTTGAAACTGCACATAGTTTTCGAATTGAAATGCACATGTTGAATTTCAGTTCGATAGTGCAGATAGGAATTGAGATTTCAGTGGTCTATTCGGCAAAGTGTGATATCAATTCCTCAAAAACTGTTGAACCAATTCGACCCAAATCTTGAAACTGCACATAGTTTCCGTATTGAGATGCACATGTTGAATTTCAGTTCGAAAGTTCAGATAGGAATTGAGATTTCAGTGGTCAATTCGGCAAAGTGTGATATCAATTCCTCGAAAACTGTTGGATCAATTCGAAGCGAATCTTGAAACTGCACATAGTTTTCGAAATGAGATGCACATGTTGAATTTCAGTTCGATAGTTCAGATAGGAATTGAGATTTCAGTGGTCAATTCGGCAAAGTGTGATATCAATTCCTAAAAACTGTTGGATCAATTCGAACCAAATCTTGAAACTGCACATAGTTTTCGGATTGAGATGCACATGTTGAATTTAAGTTCGATAGTTCAGATAGGAATTGAGATTTCAGTGGTCAATTCGGCAAAGTGTGATATCAATTCCTTGAAAACTGTTGGATCATTTCGAACCGAATCTTGAAACTGCACATAGTTTTCGAATTGAGATGCACATGTTGAATTTAAGTTCGATAGTTCAGATAGGAATTGAGATATCAGTGGTCAATTCGGCAAAGTGTGATATCAATTCCTCGAAAACTGTTGGATCAATTCGAACTGAATCTTGAAACTGCACATAGTTTTCGAATTGAGATGCACATGTTGAATTTCAGTTCGAAAGTTCAGATAGGAATTGAGATTTCAGTGGTCAATTCGGCAAAGTGTGATATCAATTCCTTGAAAACTGTTGAATCAATTCGAACCAAATCTTGAAACTGCACATAGTTTTCGAATTGAGATGCACATGTTGAATTTAAGTTCGATAGTTCAGATAGGAACTGAGATATCAGTGGTCAATTCGGCAAAGTGTGATATCAATTCCTCGAAAACTGTTGGATCAATTCGAACTGAATCTTGAAACTGCACATAGTTTTCGAATTGAGATGCACATGTTGAATTTCAGATCGATAGTTCAGATAGGAATTGAGATTTCAGTGGTCTATTCGGCAAAGTGTGATATCAATTCCTCAAAAACTGTTGAACCAATTCGACCCAAATCTTGAAACTGCACATAGTTTTCGAATTGAGATGCACATGTTGAATTTCAGTTCGAAAGTTCAGATAGGAATTGAGATTTCAGTGGTCAATTCGGCAAAGTGTGATATCAATTCCTCGAAAACTGTTGGATCAATTCGAAGCGAATCTTGAAACTGCACATAGTTTTCGAAATGAGATGCACATGTTGAATTTCAGATCGATAGTTCTAATAGGAATGGAGATTTCAGAAGTCGATTCGGCAAAGTGTGATATCAATTCCTCAAGAACTGTTGAACCAATTCGACCCAAATCTTGAAACTGCACATAGTTTTCGAATTGAGATGCACATGTTGAATTTCAGTTCGAAAGTTCAGATAGGAATTGAGATTTCAGTGGTCTATTCGGCAAAGTGTGATATCATTTCCTCAAAAACTGTTGAAACAATTCGACCCAAATCTTGAAACTGCACATAGTTTTCGAATTGAGATGCACATGTTGAATTTCAGATCGATAGTTCTGATAGGAATGAAGATTTCAGTAGTCGATTCGGCAAAATATCATTTCAATTCCTAAGGAACTATTGGATCGATTCGAACCAAATCTTTAAACTGCACATAGTTTTCGAATTGAGATGCACATGTTGAATTTCAGTTCGAAAGTTCAGATAGGAATTGAGATTTCAGTGGTCAATTCGGCAAAGTGTGATATCAATTCCTCGAAAACTGTTGGATCAATTCGAACCAAATCTTGAAGCTGCACATAGTTTTCGAATTGAGATGCACATGTTGAATTTCAGTTCGATAGTGCAGATAGGAATTGAGATTTCAGTGGTCTATTCGGCAAAGTGTGATATCAATTCCTCAAAAACTGTTGAACCAATTCGACCCAAATCTTGAAACTGCACATAGTTTTCGAATTGAGATGCACATGTTGAATTTCCGATCGATGGTTCTGATAGGAATGAAGATTTCAGTAGTCGATTCGGCAAAATATCATTTTAATTCCTAAGGTACTATTGAATCGATTCGAAACAAATCTTGAAACTGCACATAGTTTTCGAATTGAGATGCACATGTTGAATTTCAGTTCGAAAGTTCAGATAGGAATTGAGATTTCAGTGGTCAATTCGGCAAAGTGTGATATCAATTCCTCGAAAACTGTTGGATCAATTCGAACCGAATCTTGAAACTGCACATAGTTTTCGAATTGAGATGCATATGTTGAATTTCAGTTCTATAGTTCTGATAGGAATTGAGATTTCAGTGGTCTATTCGGCAAAGTGTGATATCAATTCCTCAAAAACTGTTGAACCAATTCGAACCAAATCTTGAAACTGCACATAGTTTTCGAATTGAAATGCACATGTTGAATTTCAGTTCGACAGTGCAGATAGGAATTGAGATTTCAGTGGTCTATTCGGCAAAGTGTGATATCAATTCCTCAAAAACTGTTGAACCAATTCGACCCAAATCTTGAAACTGCACATAGTTTTCGTATTGAGATGCACATGTTGAATTTCAGTTCGAAAGTTCAGATAGGAGTTGAGATTTCAGTGGTCAATTCGGCAAAGTGTGATATCAATTCCTCGAAAACTGTTGGATCAATTCGAAGCGAATCTTGAAACTGCACATAGTTTTCGAAATGAGATGCACATGTTGAATTTCAGATCGATAGTTCTAATAGGAATGGAGATTTCAGAAGTCGATTCGACAAAATATCATTTCAATTCTTAAGGAACTATTGGATCAATTCGAACCAAATCTCGAAACTGCACATAGTTTTCGGATTGAGATGCACATGTTGAATTTCAGTTCGATAGTTCAGATAGGAATTGAGATTTCAGTGGTCAATTCGGCAAAGTGTGATATCAATTCCTTGAAAACTGTTGGATCAATTCGAACCAAATCTTGAAACTGCACGTAGTTTTCGAATTGAGATGCACATGTTGAATTTCAGTTCGATAGTTCAGATAGGAATTGAGATTTCAGTGGTCAATTCGGCAAAGTGTGATATTAATTCCTAAAAACTGTTGGATCAATTCGAACCAAATCTTGAAACTGCACATAGTTTTCGGATTGAGATGCACATGTTGAATTTCAGTTCGATAGTTCAGATAGGAATTGAGATTTCAGTGGTCAATTCGGCAAAGTGTGATATCAATTCCTTGAAAACTGTTGGATCAATTCGAACCAAATCTTGAAACTGCACATAGTTTTCGAATTGAGATGCACATGTTGAATTTAAGTTCGATAGTTCAGATAGGAATTGAGATATCAGTGTTCAATTCGGCAAAGTGTGATATCAATTCCTCGAAAACTGTTGGATCAATTCGAACCAAATCTTGAAACTGCACATAGTTTTCGAATTGAAATGCACATGTTGAATTTCAGTTCGATAGTGCAGATAGGAATTGAGATTTCAGTGGTCTATTCGGCAAAGTGTGATATCAATTCCTCAAAAACTGTTGAACCAATTCGACCCAAATCTTGAAACTGCACATAGTTTCCGTATTGAGATGCACATGTTGAATTTCAGTTCGAAAGTTCAGATAGGAATTGAGATTTCAGTGGTCAATTCGGCAAAGTGTGATATCAATTCCTCGAAAACTGTTGGATCAATTCGAAGCGAATCTTGAAACTGCACATAGTTTTCGAAATGAGATGCACATGTTGAATTTCAGATCGATAGTTCAGATAGGAATTGAGATTTCAGTGGTCTATTCGGCAAAGTGTGATATCAATTCCTCGAAAACTGTTGGATCAATTCGAAGCGAATCTTGAAACTGCACATAGTTTTCGAAATGAGATGCACATGTTGAATTTCAGATCGATAGTTCTAATAGGAATGGAGATTTCAGAAGTCGATTCGACAAAATATCATTTCAATTCTTAAGGAACTATTGGATCAATTCGAACCAAATCTCGAAACTGCACATAGTTTTCGGATTGAGATGCACATGTTGAATTTCAGTTCGATAGTTCAGATAGGAATTGAGATTTCAGTGGTCAATTCGGCAAAGTGTGATATCAATTCCTTGAAAACTGTTGGATCAATTCGAACCAAATCTTGAAACTGCACGTAGTTTTCGAATTGAGATGCACATGTTGAATTTCAGTTCGATAGTTCAGATAGGAATTGAGATTTCAGTGGTCTATTCGGCAAAGTGTGATATCAATTCCTCGAAAACTGTTGGATCAATTCGAAGCGAATCTTGAAACTGCACATAGTTTTCGAAATGAGATGCACATGTTGAATTTCAGATCGATAGTTCTAATAGGAATGGAGATTTCAGAAGTCGATTCGACAAAATATCATTTCAATTCTTAAGGAACTATTGAATCAATTCGAACCAAATCTCGAAACTGCACATAGTTTTCGGATTGAGATGCACATGTTGAATTTCAGTTAGATAGTTCAGATAGGAATTGAGATTTCAGTGGTCAATTCGGCAAAGTGTGATATCAATTCCTTGAAAACTGTTGGATCAATTCGAACCAAATCTTGAAACTGCACGTAGTTTTCGAATTGAGATGCACATGTTGAATTTCAGTTCGATAGTTCAGATAGGAATTGAGATTTCAGTGGTCAATTGGGCAAAGTGTGATATCAATTCCTAAAAACTGTTGGATCAATTCGAACCAAATCTTGAAACTGCACATAGTTTTCGGATTGAGATGCACATGTTGAATTTAAGTTCGATAGTTCAGATAGGAATTGAGATTTCAGTGGTCAATTCGGCAAAGTGTGATATCAATTCCTTGAAAACTGTTGGATCATTTCGAACCGAATCTTGAAACTGCACATAGTTTTCGAATTGAGATGCACATGTTGAATTTAAGTTCGATAGTTCAGATAGGAATTGAGATATCAGTGGTCAATTCGGCAAAGTGTGATATCAATTCCTCGAAAACTGTTGGATCAATTCGAACTGAATCTTGAAACTGCACATAGTTTTCGAATTGAGATGCACATGTTGAATTTCAGTTCGAAAGTTCAGATAGGCATTGAGATTTCAGTGGTCAATTCGGCAAAGTGTGATATCAATTCTTTGAAAACTGTTGGATCAATTCGAACCAAATCTTGAAACTGCACATAGTTTTCGAATTGAGATGCACATGTTGAATTTAAGTTCGATAGTTCAAATAGGAATTGAGATATCAGTGGTCAATTCGGCAAAGTGTGATATCAATTCCTCGAAAACTGTTGGATCAATTCGAACTGAATCTTGAAACTGCACATAGTTTTCGAATTGAGATGCACATGTTGAATTTCAGATCGATAGTTCAGATAGGAATTGAGATTTCAGTGGTCTATTCGGCAAAGTGTGATATCAATTCCTCAAAAACTGTTGAACCAATTCGACCCAAATCTTGAAACTGCACATAGTTTTCGAATTGAGATGCACATGTTGAATTTCAGTTCGAAAGTTCAGATAGGAATTGAGATTTCAGTGGTCAATTCGGCAAAGTGTGATATCAATTCCTCGAAAACTGTTGGATCAATTCGAAGCGAATCTTGAAACTGCACATAGTTTTCGAAATGAGATGCACATGTTGAATTTCAGATCGATAGTTCTAATAGGAATGGAGATTTCAGAAGTCGATTCGGCAAAGTGTGATATCAATTCCTCAAAAACTGTTGAACCAATTCGACCCAAATCTTGAAACTGCACATAGTTTTCGAATTGAGATGCACATGTTGAATTTCAGTTCGAAAGTTCAGATAGGAATTGAGATTTCAGTGGTCTATTCGGCAAAGTGTGATATCAATTCCTCAAAAACTGTTGAAACAATTCGACCCAAATCTTGAAACTGCACATAGTTTTCGAATTGAGATGCACATGTTGAATTTCAGATCGATAGTTCTGATAGGAATGAAGATTTCAGTAGTCGATTCGGCAAAATATCATTTCAATTCCTAAGGAACTATTGGATCGATTCGAACCAAATCTTGAAACTGCACATAGTTTTCGAATTGAGATGCACATGTTGAATTTCAGTTCGAAAGTTCAGATAGGAATTGAGATTTCAATGGTCAATTCGGCAAAGTGTGATATCAATTCCTCGAAAACTGTTGGATCAATTCGAACCAAATCTTGAAGCTGCACATAGTTTTCGAATTGAGATGCACATGTTGAATTTCAGTTCGATAGTGCAGATAGGAATTGAGATTTCAGTGGTCTATTCGGCAAAGTGTGATATCAATTCCTCAAAAACTGTTGAACCAATTCGACCCAAATCTTGAAACTGCACATAGTTTTCGAATTGAGATGCACATGTTGAATTTCAGATCGATAGTTCTGATAGGAATGAAGATTTCAGTAGTCGATTCGGCAAAATATCATTTTAATTCCTAAGGTACTATTGAATCGATTCGAAACAAATCTTGAAACTGCACATAGTTTTCGAATTGAGATGCACATGTTGAATTTCAGTTCGAAAGTTCAGATAGGAATTGAGATTTCAGTGGTCAATTCGGCAAAGTGTGATATCAATTCCTCGAAAACTGTTGGATCAATTCGAACCGAATCTTGAAACTGCACATAGTTTTCGAATTGAGATGCATATGTTGAATTTCAGTTCTATAGTTCTGATAGGAATTGAGATTTCAGTGGTCTATTCGGCAAAGTGTGATATCAATTCCTCAAAAACTGTTGAACCAATTCGACCCAAATCTTGAAACTGCACATAGTTTTCGAATTGAGATGCACATGTTGAATTTCAGTTCGAAAGTTCAGATAGGAATTGAGATTTCAGTGGTCAATTCGGCAAAGTGTGATATCAATTCCTCGAAAACTGTTGGATCAATTCGAACCAAATCTTGAAACTGCACATAGTTTTCGAATTGAGATGCACATGTTGAATTTAAGTTCGATAGTTCAGATAGGAATTGAGATATCAGTGGTCAATTCGGCAAAGTGTGATATCAATTCCTCGAAAACTGTTGGATCAATTCGAACCAAATCTTGAAACTGCACATAGTTTTCGAATTGAAATGCACATGTTGAATTTCAGTTCGATAGTGCAGATAGGAATTGAGATTTCAGTGGTCTATTCGGCAAAGTGTGATATTAATTCCTCAAAAACTCTTGAACCAATTCGACCCAAATCTTGAAACTGCACATAGTTTTCGTATTGAGATGCACATGTTGAATTTCAGTTCGAAAGTTCAGATAGGAGTTGAGATTTCAGTGGTCAATTCGGCAAAGTGTGATATCAATTCCTCGAAAACTGTTGGATCAATTCGAAGCGAATCTTGAAACTGCACATAGTTTTCGAAATGAGATGCACATGTTGAATTTCAGATCGATAGTTCTAATAGGAATGGAGATTTCAGAAGTCGATTCGACAAAATATCATTTCAATTCTTAAGGAACTATTGGATCAATTCGAACCAAATCTCGAAACTGCACATAGTTTTCGGATTGAGATGCACATGTTGAATTTCAGTTCGATAGTTCAGATAGGAATTGAGATTTCAGTGGTCAATTCGGCAAAGTGTGATATCAATTCCTCGAAAACTGTTGGATCAATTCGAACCGAATCTTGAAACTGCACATAGTTTTCGAATTGAGATGCATATGTTGAATTTCAGTTCTATAGTTCTGATAGGAATTGAGATTTCAGTGGTCTATTCGGCAAAGTGTGATATTAATTCCTCAAAAACTGTTGAACCAATTCGACCCAAATCTTGAAACTGCACATAGTTTTCGAATTGAGATGCACATGTTGAATTTCAGTTCGAAAGTTCAGATAGGAATTGAGATTTCAGTGGTCAATTCGGCAAAGTGTGATATCAATTCCTCGAAAACAGTTGGATCAATTCGAACCAAATCTTGAAACTGCACATAGTTTTCGAATTGAGATGCACATGTTGAATTTAAGTTCGATAGTTCAGATAGGAATTGAGATATCAGTGGTCAATTCGGCAAAGTGTGATATCAATTCCTCGAAAACTGTTGGATCAATTCGAACCAAATCTTGAAACTGCACATAGTTTTCGAATTGAAATGCACATGTTGAATTTCAGTTCGATAGTGCAGATAGGAATTGAGATTTCAGTGGTCTATTCGGCAAAGTGTGATATCAATTCCTCAAAAACTGTTGAACCAATTCGACCCAAATCTTGAAACTGCACATAGTTTTCGTATTGAGATGCACATGTTGAATTTCAGTTCGAAAGTTCAGATAGGAGTTGAGATTTCAGTGGTCAATTCGGCAAAGTGTGATATCAATTCCTCGAAAACTGTTGGATCAATTCGAAGCGAATCTTGAAACTGCACATAGTTTTCGAAATGAGATGCACATGTTGAATTTCAGATCGATAGTTCTAATAGGAATGGAGATTTCAGAAGTCGATTCGACAAAATATCATTTCAATTCTTAAGGAACTATTGGATCAATTCGAACCAAATCTCGAAACTGCACATAGTTTTCGGATTGAGATGCACATGTTGAATTTCAGTTCGATAGTTCAGATAGGAATTGAGATTTCAGTGGTCAATTCGGCAAAGTGTGATATCAATTCCTTGAAAACTGTTGGATCAATTCGAACCAAATCTTGAAACTGCACGTAGTTTTCGAATTGAGATGCACATGTTGAATTTCAGTTCGATAGTTCAGATAGGAATTGAGATTTCAGTGGTCAATTCGGCAAAGTGTGATATTAATTCCTAAAAACTGTTGGATCAATTCGAACCAAATCTTGAAACTGCACATAGTTTTCGGATTGAGATGCACATGTTGAATTTCAGTTCGATAGTTCAGATAGGAATTGAGATTTCAGTGGTCAATTCGGCAAAGTGATATCAATTCCTTGAAAACTGTTGGATCATTTCGAACCGAATCTTGAAACTGCACATAGTTTTCGAAATGAGATGCATATGTTGGATTTCAGTTCGATATTTCTGATAGGAATTGAGATTTCAGTGGTCAATTCGGCAAAGTGTGATATCAATTCCTTGAAAACTGTTGGATCAATTCGAACCGAATCTTGAAACTGCACATAGTTTTCGAAATGACATGCATATGTTGAATTTCAGTTCGATATTTCTGATAGGAATTGAGATTTCAGTGGTCTATTCGGCAAAGTGTGATATCAATTCCTCGAAAACTGTTGGATCAATTCGAAGCGAATCTTGAAACTGCACATAGTTTTCGAAATGAGATGCACATGTTGAATTTCAGATCGATAGTTCTAATAGGAATGGAGATTTCAGAAGTCGATTCGACAAAATATCATTTCAATTCTTAAGGAACTATTCGATCAATTCGAACCAAATCTTGAAACTGCACATAGTTTTCGAATTGAGATGCACATGTTGAATTTCAGTTCGATAGTTCAGATAGGAATTGAGATTTTAGTGGTCAATTCGGCAAAGTGTGATATCAATTCCTTGAAAACTGTTGGATCAATTCGAACCAAATCTTGAAACTGCACATAGTTTTCGAATTGAGATGCACGTGTTGAATTTCAGTTCGATAGTTCAGATAGGAATTGAGATTTCAGTGGTCAATTCGGCAAAGTGTGATATCAATTCCTAAAAACTGTTGGATCAATTCGAACCAAATCTTGAAACTGCACATAGTTTTCGGATTGAGATGCATATGTTGAATTTCAGATCGATAGTTCTGATAGGAATGAAGATTTCAGTAGTCGATTCGGCAAAATATCATTTCAATTCCTAAGGTACTATTGGATCGATTCGAACCAAATCTCGAAACTGCACATAGTTTTCGGATTGAGATGCACATGTTGAATTTCAGTTCGATAGTTCAGATAGGAATTGAGATTTCAGTGGTCAATTCGGCAAAGTGTGATATCAATTCCTTGAAAACTGTTGGATCAATTCGAACCAAATCTTGAAACTGCACGTAGTTTTCGAATTGAGATGCACATTGTTTGCGCCGTTGGATATACAGATAATTGAAAATTTCTTGGTTTTAAAATATATATTCGTAATTACAATCTCTTGGCTTAATCTAATGTGTTACATTCGATGTCGTACAGCGCAATTCATTCAATATGCGTTATCTTCCGCACAGAAGTCATATTACACATGTTTATAATATAAAGGCGTTCACATGCAATGTACAAACCGCGCACAGGGTGTCACAAACTAAACATCTTCCCCCCCCTCGAATCCCTTTGGACTTCGAGGAACTTCCGCTGTTGGTGGTACCGGCAGGGAGCAAAGATTGTGCACAGCTCTTCGGATGATACCCTTGGATGTGTAAAGCTCAGCTACTCTTGAAACTCCATCCGATCCGGGAAACAATTTCGAAACTCGGGCCATACGCCATTTCAAAGGAGGAACGTTGGCTTCCTTGATGACAACCAGATCGCCTTCCTTTAGCCCTTCTTGCTTGATGCGCCATTTGGACCTTTGTTGTAATTCGCTGAGATATTCATTCTTCCAACGATGCCAAAAATGTTGACGCATGCTCTCGAGGTTCTGAAATCTGCTGAGCCTGTTAGGATTTGCTTGTAAGAGATTTTCTACTGGCAATGAAGTGAGTGGCTTGCCTATGAGGAAATGTGCTGGAGTTAAAGGATTAAGGTCTGTAGGATCAGAAGAAAGTGGGGTCAATGGTCTGGAATTAAGGATTGCTTCAATTTGCGTAAATAATGTTGTTAGTTCTTCAAATGTCAAATGTTTGTCTCCTAAGATTCTAGTGATATGGTATTTGGCGGATTTAATGCCCGCTTCCCAAAGCCCACCGAAGTGAGGGGAGTATGCTGGTGAAAACTTGAAATTAATGCCCTCATTTGCTGCAAAACCTGAGATTTCTTCGTTATTTGTTTTTAAGAATCTCGCGATTTCGTTGCCTGCGCCGACAAAATTTGTGCCATTATCACATAACAATTGAAGAGGCTTTCCTCTTCGAGATATAAACCGTCGCAAGCATAAAATGAAAACATCAGACGTAAGGTCGCTTGCTACCTCTAAATGTAAAGCCTTAGTGGCAAAACATACAAATAGACATAAATAACATTTTGTTATTTTGCAACCGCGACCCTTTCGGTCTGTGATGTAAAATGGACCGCCAAAATCGACACCGCTAACCTGAAATGGAGAACTTGGGATGACTCTAGAAGCAGGTAAGTTGCCCATTAGTGGATTTAAACATTTAGCTTTCATTATTCTACATATCTTGCAATTATTTATGGTGCTTCTAGCTAAGATTCTACCTCTTAAAGGCCCAAATTCATTTCTTAAATCACTCAACAAAAGCTGAGGTCCACAATGCATAAGTTTGATGTGATGATAGGAAAATAGCAATTTTGTGAAGTTATGATTTATATCTAACAAAGCAGGATGTTTTCTATCATAGCTAACCTTCGACTTCTGTATGCGGCCACCAACACGAAGTATGCCATTCTCATCAAGGAACGGACTGAGCGACAACATACGAGAATAAGAGGGTAAGTTCTGCTTATTACTTAAAATTCTGATTTCATTTAAGAAGCAATCTCTCTGGTGCAGTTTTATCAACAATTGGAGTGAAGAATGTAACTCAACAGTGGACAATGAACTTGAAAATTTATCGACTTTATTGCGCGAATTTGAGATGAAACGTAAAACGTAGGCTACAGACCTCTGTAAAGTTGAAAATCTTGAATATTTATCGAAGTTTATCAAAGAGTTAACATGAATAGTAGAATTGAGTGTAGTCGTAGCGTGTAAACATTTAGCAGTAGTTTTCTTCTCGGGTAAATCGAGAATATTTTTTGTGTTCATTGTTTGAGGCCAGCTACAAGGATCCTCAAATAAAAATGGTGGACCTTCCCACCAAAGTGTAGCTGACTGCATACACTTAGGATTTACACCTCTAGAGGCCATATCCGCTGGATTTTTATCGCCTGGCACATGCCTCCAAGTACCAGATGCAGTCAATTCTTGTACTTCACTGACACGGTTGGCGACAAAGGGTTGCAAGTTACAAGCTTCAGAGGACAACCAACCTAAAACAATCGTTGAATCAGTCCAATGATAGGAAGAAGTTATATCACAACGGAGTGATTTCGCAACCTTTGAGCTCAGTCGTGCTGACAGTAATGCCCCGCACAGCTCAAGGCGTGGTATTGTCGTAGGTTTTACTGGAGCGACTCTGGTTTTGGCGCAGACTAATTTGACGAAAATGTTGCCTGAGCTATCTATCGACCTGAGGTAAATAGCTGCAGCATATGCTGCCTGTGAAGCATCTGAGAATGAATGTAATTCTATAATAACGGGCTGATTGATGAGTATATGTCTACCAATTCCGACCTTTGATACTGTGTTCAAATTAATTGTAAAATTCCGCCACTCTGATTCTAATTTATCATCTACTGGGTCGTCCCATCCCAGTTTGGATTGCCATAATTTTTGTAGTATTATCTTCGGCACGATAGTACAAGGGCTTAGCAAACCCAATGGATCAAAGAGTTTAGCAGAATTGGACAAAATAGTACGTTTAGTTACATTTTTGTTTAAGTTGATGTTTTCAACTGAAAACTGCAGAATGTCATTTAATGGATCCCATTTCAATCCCAAGACACTGGATGGTGAAGAAACATCTAAGTCCTTAGGTGTAGAGATATTTGACTGGAATTGAAAAATAGATGGGCAGTTTGTACGCCACCTTCGTAACGGAAGACCAGCCGATCTTAAAATTTCAGTGATTGATTGAACTATATGGATCAACTCAGCTGGGTCATCAGTACCAGAAAGTAAATCATCGATGTAAAAATCGTCCTTTATACATTTTGAGACTACTTCATCACTACAATCCAATCCAAGTTGGTGAAGACATCTCGTACTCAAAAATGGTGCTGATGCAGTACCATAGGTTACTGTATTCAAACGAAATACCCTAATGGTCTGGGTCGGATCATCGTGCCACAAAATTAATTGTAGTATTCGTTGCTCGGGCTCAACGAGGATCTGACGGTACATTTTTTCCACATCAGCTGACACCACAAACTTGTGCTGTCTATACCTCAGTAAAATTGAGAACAAGTCGTTTTGTACTACTGGTCCGATATATTGTATATCGTTCAACGATATACCCGTAGAGGTTTTTGCAGAAGCATCAAAAACAACTCGTAGTTTTGTTGTTTCACTAGTTTCCTTCAATACTGCATGATGTGGAAGGTAGCAACCAAATATAGGTTTAGGAATTTCAGTCATGTGTCCCAATTGTTCATATTCTCTAATAAATTTACGATACTCCTCTTTGAAAACAGGTTTGCGCTTAAATTTTTCTTCCAATTGCATTAACCTTTTTTCGGCAATTTTATATGAATCACCTAGAACTGATGAGCTCTCTTTTAGTGGTATTCGAACACAAAATCTACCATCATGTTCACGATGAGTAGTTCGACTGAATAAGTTCTCGCAGTAGTTGTTTTTGAGATTTTTATTATCTCTAGGAATTTCCTCCAGTTCCCAAAATTTTGCTAATTGTTTACTTATTTCCTTTGAGAAGTGGCAATATATTTTAGTATTTTTGTCTTTATCGTGAGTATTCCCCCTCATGGGGCCAGCTACTATCCAACCCAGGTAGGTTTCCTGTAATATAGGACCTTGATGTCCCAGGATAAGCCTATTTGGCTTAAGCAGATCCCAAAAGATATCAGCACCTAACAGTAAATCTATTACTGAAGGTTGATGAAACCCTGGATCGGCTAGGTGCAAAGAGCTAGGGACTCCTAGATTCTCGATACGCAAAGTACAATGGGGCACATTATCAGTAATTTTAGGTAGAATAAAGCAATTTATGTTCATATTAAAGTTGTTGTGAAGCGATTGTATATTTATGTTGCAATGTTCATTGACATTTAGTAGCATATTTCCCAAACCAGAAATATATTGATGATATTTTTTTATTTTGTAGATACCTAAATTTTGTTGAGCCTTATAGCTAATAAAAGATGATTGACTGCCGCAGTCCAGCAAAGCCCTGAGAATAAATGTTTTGTCCTTGTTTGTCACCCTGACCAACGCCGTGGAAAGAAGAGCTTGATTGGTGGAGACAGCAGACATAGCAATAGAAGTGCCAGATGAGCTTGCTACCGTGGACTCGACTGCAGGATTTGAAAAATTCGAATTTTCACTTGTATTTAAACTATTGTTATTAGTATTAACTGCAGATTGTTCATTTTTTATTTGTTGTATTGATTGTTGTAAAGGTAATTGCTTATGTAACAATGTATTATGTCTTCGATGGCATATTCTACAACCGCCCAACTTACATTGATAGGATTGGTGGCCGCCTCGAAGACAGTTAGTGCACAGTTTTAATGAAGAGATTTTAGCGATTCGCTCTTCTATAGGCAATGATTTAAATTTAGAGCACTCATGAATTTTATGTTCTAGTTTACATATAAGACACCCTTTAGAAGGTGAAAGATCATGTGAGGACGCAATGAAGGATTTGTTATTTATTTTTGGTAAGCTATGACGTTTCTCATTGTTCTTAACAGATTTACAAGCATTCATAGTTTCTAAGACAACAGATCTCTGACGAAGAAATGAATAAAATTCTTCTAAAGTAACTGAGTCTATATCACTCCTAAACTCCTCCCATTTTCTCGAGGTTACGGTGTCTAACCTTGAAGATGCAAAATAAATGATTATAGTATCCCACTGATCAGTAGGTTCTCCCAAAGACTTTAAAGCACTCAAATTTTTATTTAATGAATCCATAATATACCGCAATCCACTGTCAGTTTCTCGCTGTAGTGGTTCAATAGCAAAGAGACACCTTAAGTGTTCATTAATAAGAAGACGTTTATTGTTATAACGTTGGCTCAGTAAATCCCAAGCAACAGCATAATTATCATGTGATACTGTAATAGAACTGAGTATAGACGATGCTGAACCTTCTAAGAAGGATAAGAGATAATGGAATTTACTGACATTGTCAATACTGTTATTATCGTGAATTAATGACGTAAATGTATCTCTAAATGATATCCATTTGTTTTGATCACCATTAAAGGGTGGAATTTTCAAAGGTGGTAATTTAAGACTATTGTAATTATTCGACTTATTACTTATGTTAGATGAAGATTCATCGATAGCATTATTTTGAAAAGAATCTAATAGTGATTGAGCTTGAGCCATTAACTTAAAACAAATATTCTCAGTGATTTCACGCTCTTCCATTTGTTTAGATATATCTTCATCCAACAGTTCTATTTTTGATTGAATATCTTCAAAACTACACGACAATTCACGCATTTTATTCAATCTGATATTGACCTCATTTAAAATCAAATTTGATAAATCCTTGCGATTCATTAAAGGCGTTAAATATTTTTCAAAAAGTGTTATACGTGCTCTTAAACTGCCTCTTTGTTTTATTAAGTAATTTAAATCACTCATCTTGTCGACGCAGAAAACGTTTCACTCAAATAATGATGGAACAAAAAAACAACGGAATCAAATAATCAAAACAATGAATACGTTACGGTTATTCCTGATAACGCAGCTGGGCTGATAACGAAAACGGTTCCGCAGCAACGAAGCGACTTCAAATGGTTATTAATCGAGATTAACCGTTACTGGATTTTCAAATAACTGTTATGCAGCTTTCAGAGGTCAACTTCACCTGAAATGATATAGTATTTGAATTAAATCGGTCAATAATTTGAGTTAGTTGTTAGTTGAAAAATGGAATGTAATGAATTACGCAAACTGAATCATGTGAAGGAAAAATTACAAAGGAATAAACAATGCACTTCCCTCTGCTTCGGAAACGATGAATTGCAGCAATGTGGCTCGCGATTTCCCAAGGTGGATCCTCCAGAAAATCTGTCGTTATTCTTGAATTTCGATGTTTTTCCACTGATTTCAAATCACGTCGGGGTCACCAAAAAACTGTTTGCGCCGTTGGATATACAGATAATTGAAAATTTCTTGGTTTTAAAATATATATTCGTAATTACAATCTCTTGGCTTAATCTAATGTGTTACATTCGATGTCGTACAGCGCAATTCATTCAATATGCGTTATCTTCCGCACAGAAGTCATATTACACATGTTTATAATATAAAGGCGTTCACATGCAATGTACAAACCGCGCACAGGGTGTCACAAACTAAACACACATGTTGAATTTCAGTTCGATAGTTCAGATAGGAATTGAGATTTCAGTGGTCAATTCGGCAAAGTGTGATATTAATTCCTAAAAGCTGTTGGATCAATTCGAACCAAATCTTGAAACTGCACATAGTTTTCGAATTGAAATGCACATGTTGAATTTCAGTTCGATAGTGCAGATAGGAATTGAGATTTCAGTGGTCTATTCGGCAAAGTGTGATATCAATTCCTCAAAAACTGTTGAACCAATTCGACCCAAATCTTGAAACTGCACATAGTTTTCGTATTGAGATGCACATGTTGAATTTCAGTTCGAAAGTTCAGATAGGAGTTGAGATTTCAGTGGTCAATTCGGCAAAGTGTGATATCAATTCCTCGAAAACTGTTGGATCAATTCGAAGCGAATCTTGAAACTGCACATAGTTTTCGAAATGAGATGCACATGTTGAATTTCAGATCGATAGTTCTAATAGGAATGGAGATTTCAGAAGTCGATTCGACAAAATATCATTTCAATTCTTAAGGAACTATTGGATCAATTCGAACCAAATCTCGAAACTGCACATAGTTTTCGGATTGAGATGCACATGTTGAATTTCAGTTCGATAGTTCAGATAGGAATTGAGATTTCAGTGGTCAATTCGGCAAAGTGTGATATCAATTCCTTGAAAACTGTTGGATCAATTCGAACCAAATCTTGAAACTGCACGTAGTTTTCGAATTGAGATGCACATGTTGAATTTCAGTTCGATAGTTCAGATAGGAATTGAGATTTCAGTGGTCAATTCGGCAAAGTGTGATATTAATTCCTAAAAACTGTTGGATCAATTCGAACCAAATCTTGAAACTGCACATAGTTTTCGGATTGAGATGCACATGTTGAATTTCAGTTCGATAGTTCAGATAGGAATTGAGATTTCAGTGGTCAATTCGGCAAAGTGATATCAATTCCTTGAAAACTGTTGGATCATTTCGAACCGAATCTTGAAACTGCACATAGTTTTCGAAATGAGATGCATATGTTGGATTTCAGTTCGATATTTCTGATAGGAATTGAGATTTCAGTGGTCAATTCGGCAAAGTGTGATATCAATTCCTTGAAAACTGTTGGATCAATTCGAACCGAATCTTGAAACTGCACATAGTTTTCGAAATGACATGCATATGTTGAATTTCAGTTCGATATTTCTGATAGGAATTGAGATTTCAGTGGTCTATTCGGCAAAGTGTGATATCAATTCCTCGAAAACTGTTGGATCAATTCGAAGCGAATCTTGAAACTGCACATAGTTTTCGAAATGAGATGCACATGTTGAATTTCAGATCGATAGTTCTAATAGGAATGGAGATTTCAGAAGTCGATTCGACAAAATATCATTTCAATTCTTAAGGAACTATTGGATCAATTCGAACCAAATCTCGAAACTGCACATAGTTTTCGGATTGAGATGCACATGTTGAATTTCAGTTCGATAGTTCAGATAGGAATTGAGATTTCAGTGGTCAATTCGGCAAAGTGTGATATCAATTCCTTGAAAACTGTTGGATCAATTCGAACCAAATCTTGAAACTGCACGTAGTTTTCGAATTGAGATGCACGTGTTGAATTTCAGTTCGATAGTTCAGATAGGAATTGAGATTTCAGTGGTCAATTCGGCAAAGTGTGATATCAATTCCTAAAAACTGTTGGATCAATTCGAACCAAATCTTGAAACTGCACATAGTTTTCGGATTGAGATGCATATGTTGAATTTCAGATCGATAGTTCTGATAGGAATGAAGATTTCAGTAGTCGATTCGGCAAAATATCATTTCAATTCCTAAGGTACTAT
Organism: Coccinella septempunctata; assembly: GCF_907165205.1. Lineage (NCBI taxonomy): Eukaryota > Metazoa > Arthropoda > Insecta > Coleoptera > Coccinellidae > Coccinella > Coccinella septempunctata. The sequence goes on from NC_058196.1 coordinate 7,145,965, forward strand.
TGGATCGATTCGAACCAAATCTCGAAACTGCACATAGTTTTCGGATTGAGATGCACATGTTGAATTTCAGTTCGATAGTTCAGATAGGAATTGAGATTTCAGTGGTCAATTCGGCAAAGTGTGATATCAATTCCTTGAAAACTGTTGGATCAATTCGAACCAAATCTTGAAACTGCACGTAGTTTTCGAATTGAGATGCACATTGTTTGCGCCGTTGGATATACAGATAATTGAAAATTTCTTGGTTTTAAAATATATATTCGTAATTACAATCTCTTGGCTTAATCTAATGTGTTACATTCGATGTCGTACAGCGCAATTCATTCAATATGCGTTATCTTCCGCACAGAAGTCATATTACACATGTTTATAATATAAAGGCGTTCACATGCAATGTACAAACCGCGCACAGGGTGTCACAAACTAAACATCTTCCCCCCCCCTCGAATCCCTTTGGACTTCGAGGAACTTCCGCTGTTGGTGGTACCGGCAGGGAGCAAAGATTGTGCACAGCTCTTCGGATGATACCCTTGGATGTGTAAAGCTCAGCTACTCTTGAAACTCCATCCGATCCGGGAAACAATTTCGAAACTCGGGCCATACGCCATTTCAAAGGAGGAACGTTGGCTTCCTTGATGACAACCAGATCGCCTTCCTTTAGCCCTTCTTGCTTGATGCGCCATTTGGACCTTTGTTGTAATTCGCTGAGATATTCATTCTTCCAACGATGCCAAAAATGTTGACGCATGCTCTCGAGGTTCTGAAATCTGCTGAGCCTGTTAGGATTTGCTTGTAAGAGATTTTCTACTGGCAATGAAGTGAGTGGCTTGCCTATGAGGAAATGTGCTGGAGTTAAAGGATTAAGGTCTGTAGGATCAGAAGAAAGTGGGGTCAATGGTCTGGAATTAAGGATTGCTTCAATTTGCGTAAATAATGTTGTTAGTTCTTCAAATGTCAAATGTTTGTCTCCTAAGATTCTAGTGATATGGTATTTGGCGGATTTAATGCCCGCTTCCCAAAGCCCACCGAAGTGAGGGGAGTATGCTGGTGAAAACTTGAAATTAATGCCCTCATTTGCTGCAAAACCTGAGATTTCTTCGTTATTTGTTTTTAAGAATCTCGCGATTTCGTTGCCTGCGCCGACAAAATTTGTGCCATTATCACATAACAATTGAAGAGGCTTTCCTCTTCGAGATATAAACCGTCGCAAGCATAAAATGAAAACATCAGACGTAAGGTCGCTTGCTACCTCTAAATGTAAAGCCTTAGTGGCAAAACATACAAATAGACATAAATAACATTTTGTTATTTTGCAACCGCGACCCTTTCGGTCTGTGATGTAAAATGGACCGCCAAAATCGACACCGCTAACCTGAAATGGAGAACTTGGGATGACTCTAGAAGCAGGTAAGTTGCCCATTAGTGGATTTAAACATTTAGCTTTCATTATTCTACATATCTTGCAATTATTTATGGTGCTTCTAGCTAAGATTCTACCTCTTAAAGGCCCAAATTCATTTCTTAAATCACTCAACAAAAGCTGAGGTCCACAATGCATAAGTTTGATGTGATGATAGGAAAATAGCAATTTTGTGAAGTTATGATTTATATCTAACAAAGCAGGATGTTTTCTATCATAGCTAACCTTCGACTTCTGTATGCGGCCACCAACACGAAGTATGCCATTCTCATCAAGGAACGGACTGAGCGACAACATACGAGAATAAGAGGGTAAGTTCTGCTTATTACTTAAAATTCTGATTTCATTTAAGAAGCAATCTCTCTGGTGCAGTTTTATCAACAATTGGAGTGAAGAATGTAACTCAACAGTGGACAATGAACTTGAAAATTTATCGACTTTATTGCGCGAATTTGAGATGAAACGTAAAACGTAGGCTACAGACCTCTGTAAAGTTGAAAATCTTGAATATTTATCGAAGTTTATCAAAGAGTTAACATGAATAGTAGAATTGAGTGTAGTCGTAGCGTGTAAACATTTAGCAGTAGTTTTCTTCTCGGGTAAATCGAGAATATTTTTTGTGTTCATTGTTTGAGGCCAGCTACAAGGATCCTCAAATAAAAATGGTGGACCTTCCCACCAAAGTGTAGCTGACTGCATACACTTAGGATTTACACCTCTAGAGGCCATATCCGCTGGATTTTTATCGCCTGGCACATGCCTCCAAGTACCAGATGCAGTCAATTCTTGTACTTCACTGACACGGTTGGCGACAAAGGGTTGCAAGTTACAAGCTTCAGAGGACAACCAACCTAAAACAATCGTTGAATCAGTCCAATGATAGGAAGAAGTTATATCACAACGGAGTGATTTCGCAACCTTTGAGCTCAGTCGTGCTGACAGTAATGCCCCGCACAGCTCAAGGCGTGGTATTGTCGTAGGTTTTACTGGAGCGACTCTGGTTTTGGCGCAGACTAATTTGACGAAAATGTTGCCTGAGCTATCTATCGACCTGAGGTAAATAGCTGCAGCATATGCTGCCTGTGAAGCATCTGAGAATGAATGTAATTCTATAATAACGGGCTGATTGATGAGTATATGTCTACCAATTCCGACCTTTGATACTGTGTTCAAATTAATTGTAAAATTCCGCCACTCTGATTCTAATTTATCATCTACTGGGTCGTCCCATCCCAGTTTGGATTGCCATAATTTTTGTAGTATTATCTTCGGCACGATAGTACAAGGGCTTAGCAAACCCAATGGATCAAAGAGTTTAGCAGAATTGGACAAAATAGTACGTTTAGTTACATTTTTGTTTAAGTTGATGTTTTCAACTGAAAACTGCAGAATGTCATTTAATGGATCCCATTTCAATCCCAAGACACTGGATGGTGAAGAAACATCTAAGTCCTTAGGTGTAGAGATATTTGACTGGAATTGAAAAATAGATGGGCAGTTTGTACGCCACCTTCGTAACGGAAGACCAGCCGATCTTAAAATTTCAGTGATTGATTGAACTATATGGATCAACTCAGCTGGGTCATCAGTACCAGAAAGTAAATCATCGATGTAAAAATCGTCCTTTATACATTTTGAGACTACTTCATCACTACAATCCAATCCAAGTTGGTGAAGACATCTCGTACTCAAAAATGGTGCTGATGCAGTACCATAGGTTACTGTATTCAAACGAAATACCCTAATGGTCTGGGTCGGATCATCGTGCCACAAAATTAATTGTAGTATTCGTTGCTCGGGCTCAACGAGGATCTGACGGTACATTTTTTCCACATCAGCTGACACCACAAACTTGTGCTGTCTATACCTCAGTAAAATTGAGAACAAGTCGTTTTGTACTACTGGTCCGATATATTGTATATCGTTCAACGATATACCCGTAGAGGTTTTTGCAGAAGCATCAAAAACAACTCGTAGTTTTGTTGTTTCACTAGTTTCCTTCAATACTGCATGATGTGGAAGGTAGCAACCAAATATAGGTTTAGGAATTTCAGTCATGTGTCCCAATTGTTCATATTCTCTAATAAATTTACGATACTCCTCTTTGAAAACAGGTTTGCGCTTAAATTTTTCTTCCAATTGCATTAACCTTTTTTCGGCAATTTTATATGAATCACCTAGAACTGATGAGCTCTCTTTTAGTGGTATTCGAACACAAAATCTACCATCATGTTCACGATGAGTAGTTCGACTGAATAAGTTCTCGCAGTAGTTGTTTTTGAGATTTTTATTATCTCTAGGAATTTCCTCCAGTTCCCAAAATTTTGCTAATTGTTTACTTATTTCCTTTGAGAAGTGGCAATATATTTTAGTATTTTTGTCTTTATCGTGAGTATTCCCCCTCATGGGGCCAGCTACTATCCAACCCAGGTAGGTTTCCTGTAATATAGGACCTTGATGTCCCAGGATAAGCCTATTTGGCTTAAGCAGATCCCAAAAGATATCAGCACCTAACAGTAAATCTATTACTGAAGGTTGATGAAACCCTGGATCGGCTAGGTGCAAAGAGCTAGGGACTCCTAGATTCTCGATACGCAAAGTACAATGGGGCACATTATCAGTAATTTTAGGTAGAATAAAGCAATTTATGTTCATATTAAAGTTGTTGTGAAGCGATTGTATATTTATGTTGCAATGTTCATTGACATTTAGTAGCATATTTCCCAAACCAGAAATATATTGATGATATTTTTTTATTTTGTAGATACCTAAATTTTGTTGAGCCTTATAGCTAATAAAAGATGATTGACTGCCGCAGTCCAGCAAAGCCCTGAGAATAAATGTTTTGTCCTTGTTTGTCACCCTGACCAACGCCGTGGAAAGAAGAGCTTGATTGGTGGAGACAGCAGACATAGCAATAGAAGTGCCAGATGAGCTTGCTACCGTGGACTCGACTGCAGGATTTGAAAAATTCGAATTTTCACTTGTATTTAAACTATTGTTATTAGTATTAACTGCAGATTGTTCATTTTTTATTTGTTGTATTGATTGTTGTAAAGGTAATTGCTTATGTAACAATGTATTATGTCTTCGATGGCATATTCTACAACCGCCCAACTTACATTGATAGGATTGGTGGCCGCCTCGAAGACAGTTAGTGCACAGTTTTAATGAAGAGATTTTAGCGATTCGCTCTTCTATAGGCAATGATTTAAATTTAGAGCACTCATGAATTTTATGTTCTAGTTTACATATAAGACACCCTTTAGAAGGTGAAAGATCATGTGAGGACGCAATGAAGGATTTGTTATTTATTTTTGGTAAGCTATGACGTTTCTCATTGTTCTTAACAGATTTACAAGCATTCATAGTTTCTAAGACAACAGATCTCTGACGAAGAAATGAATAAAATTCTTCTAAAGTAACTGAGTCTATATCACTCCTAAACTCCTCCCATTTTCTCGAGGTTACGGTGTCTAACCTTGAAGATGCAAAATAAATGATTATAGTATCCCACTGATCAGTAGGTTCTCCCAAAGACTTTAAAGCACTCAAATTTTTATTTAATGAATCCATAATATACCGCAATCCACTGTCAGTTTCTCGCTGTAGTGGTTCAATAGCAAAGAGACACCTTAAGTGTTCATTAATAAGAAGACGTTTATTGTTATAACGTTGGCTCAGTAAATCCCAAGCAACAGCATAATTATCATGTGATACTGTAATAGAACTGAGTATAGACGATGCTGAACCTTCTAAGAAGGATAAGAGATAATGGAATTTACTGACATTGTCAATACTGTTATTATCGTGAATTAATGACGTAAATGTATCTCTAAATGATATCCATTTGTTTTGATCACCATTAAAGGGTGGAATTTTCAAAGGTGGTAATTTAAGACTATTGTAATTATTCGACTTATTACTTATGTTAGATGAAGATTCATCGATAGCATTATTTTGAAAAGAATCTAATAGTGATTGAGCTTGAGCCATTAACTTAAAACAAATATTCTCAGTGATTTCACGCTCTTCCATTTGTTTAGATATATCTTCATCCAACAGTTCTATTTTTGATTGAATATCTTCAAAACTACACGACAATTCACGCATTTTATTCAATCTGATATTGACCTCATTTAAAATCAAATTTGATAAATCCTTGCGATTCATTAAAGGCGTTAAATATTTTTCAAAAAGTGTTATACGTGCTCTTAAACTGCCTCTTTGTTTTATTAAGTAATTTAAATCACTCATCTTGTCGACGCAGAAAACGTTTCACTCAAATAATGATGGAACAAAAAAACAACGGAATCAAATAATCAAAACAATGAATACGTTACGGTTATTCCTGATAACGCAGCTGGGCTGATAACGAAAACGGTTCCGCAGCAACGAAGCGACTTCAAATGGTTATTAATCGAGATTAACCGTTACTGGATTTTCAAATAACTGTTATGCAGCTTTCAGAGGTCAACTTCACCTGAAATGATATAGTATTTGAATTAAATCGGTCAATAATTTGAGTTAGTTGTTAGTTGAAAAATGGAATGTAATGAATTACGCAAACTGAATCATGTGAAGGAAAAATTACAAAGGAATAAACAATGCACTTCCCTCTGCTTCGGAAACGATGAATTGCAGCAATGTGGCTCGCGATTTCCCAAGGTGGATCCTCCAGAAAATCTGTCGTTATTCTTGAATTTCGATGTTTTTCCACTGATTTCAAATCACGTCGGGGTCACCAAAAAACTGTTTGCGCCGTTGGATATACAGATAATTGAAAATTTCTTGGTTTTAAAATATATATTCGTAATTACAATCTCTTGGCTTAATCTAATGTGTTACATTCGATGTCGTACAGCGCAATTCATTCAATATGCGTTATCTTCCGCACAGAAGTCATATTACACATGTTTATAATATAAAGGCGTTCACATGCAATGTACAAACCGCGCACAGGGTGTCACAAACTAAACACACATGTTGAATTTCAGTTCGATAGTTCAGATAGGAATTGAGATTTCAGTGGTCAATTCGGCAAAGTGTGATATTAATTCCTAAAAACTGTTGGATCAATTCGAACCAAACCTTGAAACTGCACATAGTTTTCGAATTGAAATGCACATGTTGAATTTCAGTTCGATAGTGCAGATAGGAATTGAGATTTCAGTGGTCTATTCGGCAAAGTGTGATATCAATTCCTCAAAAACTGTTGAACCAATTCGACCCAAATCTTGAAACTGCACATAGTTTTCGTATTGAGATGCACATGTTGAATTTCAGTTCGAAAGTTCAGATAGGAGTTGAGATTTCAGTGGTCAATTCGGCAAAGTGTGATATCAATTCCTCGAAAACTGTTGGATCAATTCGAAGCGAATCTTGAAACTGCACATAGTTTTCGAAATGAGATGCACATGTTGAATTTCAGATCGATAGTTCTAATAGGAATGGAGATTTCAGAAGTCGATTCGACAAAATATCATTTCAATTCTTAAGGAACTATTGGATCAATTCGAACCAAATCTCGAAACTGCACATAGTTTTCGGATTGAGATGCACATGTTGAATTTCAGTTCGATAGTTCAGATAGGAATTGAGATTTCAGTGGTCAATTCGGCAAAGTGTGATATCAATTCCTTGAAAACTGTTGGATCAATTCGAACCAAATCTTGAAACTGCACGTAGTTTTCGAATTGAGATGCACATGTTGAATTTCAGTTCGATAGTTCAGATAGGAATTGAGATTTCAGTGGTCAATTCGGCAAAGTGATATCAATTCCTTGAAAACTGTTGGATCATTTCGAACCGAATCTTGAAACTGCACATAGTTTTCGAAATGAGATGCATATGTTGGATTTCAGTTCGATATTTCTGATAGGAATTGAGATTTCAGTGGTCAATTCGGCAAAGTGTGATATCAATTCCTTGAAAACTGTTGGATCAATTCGAACCGAATCTTGAAACTGCACATAGTTTTCGAAATGACATGCATATGTTGAATTTCAGTTCGATATTTCTGATAGGAATTGAGATTTCAGTGGTCTATTCGGCAAAGTGTGATATCAATTCCTCGAAAACTGTTGGATCAATTCGAAGCGAATCTTGAAACTGCACATAGTTTTCGAAATGAGATGCACATGTTGAATTTCAGATCGATAGTTCTAATAGGAATGGAGATTTCAGAAGTCGATTCGACAAAATATCATTTCAATTCTTAAGGAACTATTGGATCAATTCGAACCAAATCTCGAAACTGCACATAGTTTTCGGATTGAGATGCACATGTTGAATTTCAGTTCGATAGTTCAGATAGGAATTGAGATTTCAGTGGTCAATTCGGCAAAGTGTGATATCAATTCCTTGAAAACTGTTGGATCAATTCGAACCAAATCTTGAAACTGCACGTAGTTTTCGAATTGAGATGCACGTGTTGAATTTCAGTTCGATAGTTCAGATAGGAATTGAGATTTCAGTGGTCAATTCGGCAAAGTGTGATATCAATTCCTAAAAACTGTTGGATCAATTCGAACCAAATCTTGAAACTGCACATAGTTTTCGGATTGAGATGCATATGTTGAATTTCAGATCGATAGTTCTGATAGGAATGAAGATTTCAGTAGTCGATTCGGCAAAATATCATTTCAATTCCTAAGGTACTATTGGATCGATTCGAACCAAATCTTGAAACTGCACATAGTTTTCGATTTGAGATGCACATGTTGAATTTCAGTTCGATAGTTCAGATAGGAATTGAGATTTCAGTGGTCAATTCGGCAAAGTGTGATATCAATTCCTTGAAAACTGTTGGATCATTTCGAACCGAATCTTGAAACTGCACATAGTTTTCGAAATGAGATGCATATGTAGGATTTCAGTTCGATATTTCTGATAGGAATTGAGATTTCAGTGGTCAATTCGGCAAAGTGTGATATCAATTCCTTGAAAACTGTTGGATCAATTCGAACCGAATCTTGAAACTGCACATAGTTTTCGAAATGACATGCATATGTTGAATTTCAGTTCGATATTTCTGATAGGAATTGAGATTTCAGTGGTCTATTCGGCAAAGTGTGATATCAATTCCTCAAAAACTGTTGAACCAATTCGACCCAAATCTTGAAAACGCACATAGTTTTCGAATTGAGATGCACATGTTGAATTTCAGATCGATAGTTCTGATAGGAATGAAGATTTCAGTAGTCGATTCGGCAAAATATCATTTCAATTCCTAAGGTACTATTGGATCGATTCGAACCAAATCTTGAAACTGCACATAGTTTTCGATTTGAGATGCACATGTTGAATTTCAGTTCGAAAGTTCAGATAGGAATTGAGATTTCAGTGGTCTATTCGGCAAAGTGTGATATCAATTCCTCGAAAACTGTTGGATCAATTCGAACCGAATCTTGAAACTGCACATAGTTTTCGAATTGAGATGCATATGTTGAATTTCAGTTCGATAGTTCTGATAGGAATTGAGATTTCAGTGGTCTATTCGGCAAAGTGTGATATCAATTCCTCAAAAACTGTTGAACCAATTCGACCCAAATCTTGAAACTGCACATAGTTTTCGAATTGAGATGCACATGTTGAATTTCAGTTCGAAAGTTCAGATAGGAATTGAGATATCAGTGGTCTATTCGGCAAAGTGTGATATCAATTCCTCAAAAACTGTTGAAACAATTCGACCCAAATCTTGAAACTGCACATAGTTTTCGAATTGAGATGCACATGTTGAATTTCAGATCGATAGTTCTGATAGGAATGAAGATTTCAGTAGTCGATTCGGCAAAATATCATTTCAATTCCTAAGGAACTATTGGATCGATTCGAACCAAATCTTGAAACTGCACATAGTTTTCGAATTGAGATGCACATGTTGAATTTCAGTTCGAAAGTTCAGATAGGAATTGAGATTTCAGTGGTCAATTCGGCAAAGTGTGATATCAATTCCTCGAAAACTGTTGGATCAATTCGAACCAAATCTTGAAGCTGCACATAGTTTTCGAATTGAGATGCACATGTTGAATTTCAGTTCGATAGTGCAGATAGGAATTGAGATTTCAGTGGTCTATTCGGCAAAGTGTGATATCAATTCCTCAAAAACTGTTGAACCAATTCGACCCAAATCTTGAAACTGCACATAGTTTTCGAATTGAGATGCACATGTTGAATTTCAGATCGATAGTTCTGATAGGAATGAAGATTTCAGTAGTCGATTCGGCAAAATATCATTTTAATTCCTAAGGTACTATTGAATCGATTCGAAACAAATCTTGAAACTGCACATAGTTTTCGAATTGAGATGCACATGTAGAATTTCAGTTCGAAAGTTCAGATAGGAATTGAGATTTCAGTGGTCAATTCGGCAAAGTGTGATATCAATTCCTCGAAAACTGTTGGATCAATTCGAACCAAATCTTGAAACTGCACATAGTTTTCGAATTGAGATGCATATGTTGAATTTCAGTTCTATAGTTCTGATAGGAATTGAGATTTCAGTGGTCTATTCGGCAAAGTGTGATATCAATTCCTCAAAAACTGTTGAACCAATTCGACCCAAATCTTGAAACTGCACATAGTTTTCGAATTGAGATGCACATGTTGAATTTCAGTTCGAAAGTTCAGATAGGAATTGAGATTTCAGTGGTCAATTCGGCAAAGTGTGATATCAATTCCTCGAAAACTGTTGGATCAATTCGAACCAAATCTTGAAACGGCACATAGTTTTCGAAATGAGATGTACATGTTGAATTTCAGTTCGATAGTTCAGATAGGAATTGAGATTTCAATGGTCAATTCGGCAAAGTGTGATATCAATTCCTTCAAAACTGTTGGATCAATTCGAACCAAATCTTGAAACTGCACATAGTTTTCGAAATGAGATGCACATGTTGAATTTCAGTTCGATGTTTCAGATAGGAATTGAGATTTCAGTGGTCAATTCGGCAAAGTGTGATATCAATTCCTCGAAAATTGTTGGATCAATTCGAACCAAATCTTGAAACTGCACATAGTTTTCGAAATGAGATGCACATGTTGAATTTCAGTTCGATAGTTCAGATAGCAATTGAGATTTCAGTGGTCTATTCGGCAAAGTGTGATATCAATTTCCCAAAAACTGTTGGACCAATTCGACCCAAATCTTGAAACTGCACATAGATTTCGAAATGAGATGCACATGTTGAATTTCAGTTCGTTAGTTCAGATAGGAATTGAGATTTCAGTGGTCAATTCGGCAAAGTGTGATATCAATTCCTTGAAAACTGTTGGATCAATTCGAACCGAATCTTGAAACTGCACATAGTTTCGGAAATGAGATGCATATGTTGAATTTCAGATCGATAGTTCTAATAGGAATGGAGATTTCAGAAGTCGATTCGACAAAATATCATTTCAATTCTTAAGGAACTATTAGATCAATTCGAACCAAATCTTGAAACTGCACATAGTTTTCGGATTGAGATGCACATGTTGAATTTCAGTTCGATAGTTCAGATAGGAATTGAGATTTCAGTGGTCAATTCGGCAAAGTGTGATATCAATTCCTTGAAAACTGTTGGATCAATTCGAACCAAATCTTGAAACTGCACGTAGTTTTCGAAATGAGATGCATATGTTGAATTTCAGTTCGATATTTCTGATAGGAATTGAGATTTCAGTTGTCAATTCGGCAAAGTGTGATATCAATTCCTTGAAAACTGTTGGATCAATTCGAACCGAATCTTGAAACTGCACATAGTTTCGGAAATGAGATGCATATGTTGAATTTCAGATCGATAGTTCTAATAGGAATGGAGATTTCAGAAGTCGATTCGACAAAATATCATTTCAATTCTTAAGGAACTATTAGATCAATTCGAACCAAATCTTGAAACTGCACATAGTTTTCGGATTGAGATGCACATGTTGAATTTCAGTTCGATAGTTCAGATAGGAATTGAGATTTCAGTGGTCAATTCGGCAAAGTGTGATATCAATTCCTTGAAAACTGTTGGATCATTTCGAACCAAATCTTGAAACTGCACATAGTTTTCGAAATGAGATGCATATGTTGAATTTCAGTTCGATAGTTCTGATAGGAATTGAGATTTCAGTGGTCTATTCGGCAAAGTGTGATATCAAGTCCTCAAAAACAATTGAACCAATTCGACCCAAATCTTGAAACTGCACATAGTTTTCGAATTGAGATGCACATGTTGAATTTCAGATCGCTAGTTCTGATAGGAATGAAGAATTCAGTAGTCGATTCGGCAAAATATCATTTCAATTCCTCGAAAACTGTTGTATTAATTCGAAACAAATCTTGAAACTGCACATAGTTTTCGAATTGAGATGCACATGTTGAATTTCAGTTCGATAGTGCAGATAGGAATCGAGAATTCAGTGGACGATTCAACATAGTATCATTTGAATTCCTAAGGAACTATTGGATCGATTCGAACCAAATCTTGAAACTGCACATAGTTTTCGAATTGAGATGCACATGTTGAATTTCAGTTCGATAGTTCAAAAGGAATTGAAATATCAGTGGTCAATTCGGCAAAGTGTGATATCAATTCCTCGAAAACTGTTGGATCAATTCGAACCAAATCTTGAAACTGCATATAGTTTTCGAATTGAGATGCACATGTTGAATTTCAGTTCGATATTTCTGATAGGAATTGAGATTTCAGTGGTCAATTCGGCAAAGTCTGATATCAATTCCTTGAAAACTGTTGGATCAATTCGAACCGAATCTTGAAACTGCACATAGTTTTCGAAATGAGATGCATATGTTGAATTTCAGTTCGATATTACTGATAGGAATTGAGATCTCAGTGGTCTATTCGGCAAAGTGTGATATCAATTCAAAAACTGTTGAACCAATTCGACCCAAATCTTGAAAACGCACATAGTTTTCGAATTGAGATGCACATGTTGAATTTCAGATCGATAGTTCTGATAGGAATGAAGATTTCAGTAGTCGATTCGGCAAAATATCATTTCAATTCCTAAGGTACTATTGGATCGATTCGAACCAAATCTTGAAACTGCACATAGTTTTCGAATTGAGATGCACATATTGAATTTCAGTTCGAAAGTTCAGATAGGAATTGAGATTTCAGTGGTCTATTCGGCAAAGTGTGATATCAATTCCTCGAAAACTGTTGGATCAATTCGAACCGAATCTTGAGACTGCACATAGTTTTCGAATTGAGATGCACATGTTGAATTTCAGTTCGATAGTGCAGATAGGAATTGAGATTTCAGTGGTCTATTCGGCAAAGTGTGATATCAATTCCTCGAAAACTGTTGGAATCAATTCGAACCAAATCTTGAAACTGCACATAGTTTTCGAAATGAGATGCACATGTTGAATTTAGGATCGATAGTTCTAATACGAATGGAGATTTCAGGAGTCGATTCGACAAAATATCATTTCAATTCTTAAGGAACTATTGGATCAATTCGACCCAAATCCCGAAACTGTACACAGTTTTTGATTTGAGATGCATATGTTGAATTTTAGTTCGATAGTTCAGATAGGAATTGTGATTTCAGTGGTCAATTCGGCAAAGTGTCATATCATTTCCTCGAAAACTGTTGAACCAATTCGACCCAAATCTTGAAACTGCACATAGTTATCGAATTGAGATGCACATGTTGAATTTCAGATCGATAGTTCTAATAGGAATGGAGATTTCAGAAGTCGATTCGACAAAAATATCATTTCAATTCCCAAGGAACTATTGGATCAATTCGAACCAAATCTTGAAACTGCACATAGTTTTCGGATTGAGATGCACATGTTGAATTTCAGTTCGATAGTGCAGATAGGAATCGAGAATTCAGTGGACGATTCAACATAGTATCATTTGAATTAATAAGGAACTATTGGATCGATTCGAACCAAATCTTGAAACTGCACATAGTTTTCGGATTGAGATGCACATGTTGAATTTCAGTTCGATAGTTCAGATAGCAATTGAGATTTCAGTGGTCTATTCGGAAAAGTGTGATATCAATTCCTTGATAACTGTTGGATCATTTCGAACCGAATCTTGAAACTGCACATAGTTTTCGAAATGAGATGCATATGTTGGATTTCAGTTCGATATTTCTGATAGGAATTGAGATTTCAGTGGTCAATTCGGCAAAGTGTGATATCAATTCCTTGAAAACTGTTGGATCAATTCGAACCGAATCTTGAAACTGCACATAGTTTTCGAAATGACATGCATATGTTCAATTTCAGTTCGATATTTCTGATAGGAATTGAGATTTCAGTGGTCTATTCGGCAAAGTGTGATATCAATTCCTCAAAAACTGTTGAACCAATTCGACCCAAATCTTGAAAACGCACATAGTTTTCGAATTGAGATGCACATGTTGAATTTCAGATCGATAGTTCTGATAGGAATGAAGATTTCAGTAGTCGATTCGGCAAAATATCATTTCAATTCCTAAGGTACTATTGGATCGATTCGAACCAAATCTTGAAACTGCACATAGTTTTCGATTTGAGATGCACATGTTGAAATTCAGTTCGAAAGTTCAGATAGGAATTGAGATTTCAGTGGTCTATTCGGCAAAGTGTGATATCAATTCCTCGAAAACTGTTGGATCAATTCGAACCGAATCTTGAAACTGCACATAGTTTTCGAATTGAGATGCATATGTTGAATTTCAGTTCGATAGTTCTGATAGGAATTGAGATTTCAGTGGTCTATTCGGCAAAGTGTGATATCAATTCCTCAAAAACTGTTGAACCAATTCGACCCAAATCTTGAAACTGCACATAGTTTTCGAATTGAGATGCACATGTTGAATTTCAGGTCGATAGTTCTGATAGGAATGAAGATTTCAGTAGTCGATTCGGCAAAATATCATTTCAATTCCTAAGGAACTATTGGATCGATTCGAACCAAATCTTGAAACTGCACATAGTTTTCGAATTGAGATGCACATGTTGAATTTCAGTTCGAAAGTTCAGATAGGAATTGAGATTTCAGTGGTCAATTCGGCAAAGTGTGATATCAATTCCTCGAAAACTGTTGGATCAATTCGAACCAAATCTTGAAGCTGCACATAGTTTTCGAATTGAGATGCACATGTTGAATTTCAGTTCGATAGTGCAGATAGGAATTGAGATTTCAGAAGTCGATTCGACAAAATATCATTTCAATTCTTAAGGAACTATTGGATCAATTCGAACCAAATCTTGAAACTGCACATAGTTTTCGGATTGAGATGCACATGTTGAATTTCAGTTCGATAGTTCAGATAGGAATTGAGATTTCAGTGGTCAATTCGGCAAAGTGTGATATCAATTCCTTGAAAACTGTTGGATCAATTCGAACCAAATCTTGAAACTGCACGTAGTTTTCGAATTGAGATGCACGTGTTGAATTTCAGTTCGATAGTTCAGATAGGAATTGAGATTTCAGTGGTCAATTCGGCAAAGTGTGATATCAATTCCTAAAAACTGTTGGATCAATTCGAACCAAATCTTGAAACTGCACATAGTTTTCGGATTGAGATGCATATGTTGAATTTCAGATCGATAGTTCTGATAGGAATGAAGATTTCAGTAGTCGATTCGGCAAAATATCATTTCAATTCCTAAGGTACTATTGGATCGATTCGAACCAAATCTTGAAACTGCACATAGTTTTCGATTTGAGATGCACATGTTGAATTTCAGTTCGATAGTTCAGATAGGAATTGAGATTTCAGTGGTCAATTCGGCAAAGTGTGATATCAATTCCTTGAAAACTGTTGGATCATTTCGAACCGAATCTTGAAACTGCACATAGTTTTCGAAATGAGATGCATATGTTGGATTTCAGTTCGATATTTCTGATAGGAATTGAGATTTCAGTGGTCAATTCGGCAAAGTGTGATATCAATTCCTTGAAAACTGTTGGATCAATTCGAAGCGAATCTTGAAACTGCACATAGTTTTCGAAATGAGATGCACATGTTGAATTTCAGATCGATAGTTCTAATAGGAATGGAGATTTCAGAAGTCGATTCGACAAAATATCATTTCAATTCTTAAGGAACTATTGGATCAATTCGAACCAAATCTCGAAACTGCACATAGTTTTCGGATTGAGATGCACATGTTGAATTTCAGTTCGATAGTTCAGATAGGAATTGAGATTTCAGTGGTCAATTCGGCAAAGTGTGATATCAATTCCTTGAAAACTGTTGGATCAATTCGAACCAAATCTTGAAACTGCACGTAGTTTTCGAATTGAGATGCACATGTTGAATTTCAGTTCGATAGTTCAGATAGGAATTGAGATTTCAGTGGTCAATTCGGCAAAGTGTGATATTAATTCCTAAAAACTGTTGGATCAATTCGAACCAAATCTTGAAACTGCACATAGTTTTCGGATTGAGATGCACATGTTGAATTTCAGTTCGATAGTTCAGATAGGAATTGAGATTTCAGTGGTCAATTCGGCAAAGTGTGATATCAATTCCTTGAAAACTATTGGATCATTTCGAACCGAATCTTGAAACTGCACATAGTTTTCGAAATGAGATGCATATGTTGGATTTCAGATCGATAGTTCTGATAGGAATGAAGATTTCAGTAGTCGATTCGGCAAAATATCATTTCAATTCCTAAGGTACTATTGGATCGATTCGAACCAAATCTTGAAACTGCACATAGTTTTCGATTTGAGATGCACATGTTGAATTTCAGTTCGATAGTTCAGATAGGAATTGAGATTTCAGTGGTCAATTCGGCAAAGTGTGATATCAATTCCTTGAAAACTGTTGGATCATTTCGAACCGAATCTTGAAACTGCACATAGTTTTCGAAATGAGATGCATATGTTGGATTTCAGTTCGATATTTCTGATAGGAATTGAGATTTCAGTGGTCAATTCGGCAAAGTGTGATATCAATTCCTTGAAAACTGTTGGATCAATTCGAACCGAATCTTGAAACTGCACATAGTTTTCGAAATGACATGCATATGTTGAATTTCAGTTCGATATTTCTGATAGGAATTGAGATTTCAGTGGTCTATTCGGCAAAGTGTGATATCAATTCCTCGAAAACTGTTGGATCAATTCGAAGCGAATCTTGAAACTGCACATAGTTTTCGAAATGAGATGCACATGTTGAATTTCAGATCGATAGTTATAATAGGAATGGAGATTTCAGAAGTCGATTCGACAAAATATCATTTCAATTCTTAAGGAACTATTGGATCAATTCGAACCAAATCTTGAAACTGCACATAGTTTTCGGATTGAGATGCACATGTTGAATTTCAGTTCGATAGTTCAGATAGGAATTGAGATTTCAGTGGTCAATTCGGCAAAGTGTGATATCAATTCCTTGAAAACTGTTGGATCAATTCGAACCAAATCTTGAAACTGCACGTAGTTTTCGAATTGAGATGCACGTGTTGAATTTCAGTTCGATAGTTCAGATAGGAATTGAGATTTCAGTGGTCAATTCGGCAAAGTGTGATATCAATTCCTAAAAACTGTTGGATCAATTCGAACCAAATCTTGAAACTGCACATAGTTTTCGAATTGAGATGCACATGTTGAATTTCAGATCGATAGTTCTGATAGGAATGAAGATTTCGGTAGTCGATTCGGCAAAATATCATTTCAATTCCTAAGGTACTATTGGATCGATTCGATCCAAATCTTGAAACTGCACATAGTTTTCGATTTGAGATGCACATGTTGAATTTCAGTTCGAAAGTTCAGATAGGAATTGAGATTTCAGTGGTCAATTCGGCAAAGTGTGATATCAATTCCTCGAAAACTGTTGGATCAATTCGAACCGAATCTTGAAACTGCACATAGTTTTCGAATTGAGATGCACATGTTGAATTTCAGTTCGATAGTTCTGATAGGAATTGAGATTTCAGTGGTCTATTCGGCAAAGTGTGATATCAATTCCTCAAAAACTGTTGAACCAATTCGACCCAAATCTTGAAACTGCACATAGTTTTCGAATTGAGATGCACATGTTGAATTTCAGTTCGAAAGTTCAGATAGGAATTGAGATATCAGTGGTCTATTCGGCAAAGTGTGATATCAATTCCTCAAAAATTGTTGAAACAATTCGACCCAAATCTTGAAACTGCACATAGTTTTCGAATTGAGATGCACATGTTGAATTTCAGATCGATAGTTCTGATAGGAATGAAGATTTCAGTAGTCGATTCGGCAAAATATCATTTCAATTCCTAAGGAACTATTGGATCGATACGAACCAAATCTTGAAACTGCACATAGTTTTCGAATTGAGATGCACATGTTGAATTTCAGTTCGAAAGTTCAGATAGGAATTGAGATTTCAGTGGTCAATTCGGCAAAGTGTGATATCAATTCCTCGAAAACTGTTGGATCAATTCGAACCAAATCTTGAAGCTGCACATAGTTTTCGAATTGAGATGCACATGTTGAATTTCAGTTCGAAAGTGCAGATAGGAATTGAGATTTCAGTGGTCTATTCGGCAAAGTGTGATATCAATTCCTCAAAAACTGTTGGATCAATTCGAACCAAATCTTGAAGCTGCACATAGTTTTCGAATTGAGATGCACGTGTTGAATTTCAGTTCGATAGTTCAGATAGGAATTGAGATTTCAGTGGTCTATTCGGCAAAGTGTGATATCAATTCCTTGAAAACTGTTGGATCAATTCGAACCAAATCTTGAAACTGCACGTAGTTTTCGAATTGAGATGCACGTGTTGAATTTCAGTTCGATAGTTCAGATAGGAATTGAGATTTCAGTGGTCAATTCGGCAAAGTGTGATATCAATTCCTAAAAACTGTTGGATCAATTCGAACCAAATCTTGAAACTGCACATAGTTTTCGGATTGAGATGCATATGTTGAATTTCAGATCGATAGTTCTGATAGGAATGAAGATTTCAGTAGTCGATTCGGCAAAATATCATTTCAATTCCTAAGGAACTATTGGATCGATACGAACCAAATCTTGAAACTGCACATAGTTTTCGAATTGAGATGCACATGTTGAATTTCAGTTCGAAAGTTCAGATAGGAATTGAGATTTCAGTGGTCAATTCGGCAAAGTGTGATATCAATTCCTCGAAAACTGTTGGATCAATTCGAACCAAATCTTGAAGCTGCACATAGTTTTCGAATTGAGATGCACATGTTGAATTTCAGTTCGATAGTGCAGATAGGAATTGAGATTTCAGAAGTCGATTCGACAAAATATCATTTCAATTCTTAAGGAACTATTGGATCAATTCGAACCAAATCTCGAAACTGCACATAGTTTTCGGATTGAGATGCACATGTTGAATTTCAGTTCGATAGTTCAGATAGGAATTGAGATTTCAGTGGTCAATTCGGCAAAGTGTGATATCAATTCCTTGAAAACTGTTGGATCAATTCGAACCAAATCTTGAAACTGCACGTAGTTTTCGAATTGAGATGCACGTGTTGAATTTCAGTTCGATAGTTCAGATAGGAATTGAGATTTCAGTGGTCAATTCGGCAAAGTGTGATATCAATTCCTAAAAACTGTTGGATCAATTCGAACCAAATCTTGAAACTGCACATAGTTTTCGGATTGAGATGCATATGTTGAATTTCAGATCGATAGTTCTGATAGGAATGAAGATTTCAGTAGTCGATTCGGCAAAATATCATTTCAATTCCTAAGGTACTATTGGATCGATTCGAACCAAATCTTGAAACTGCACATAGTTTTCGATTTGAGATGCACATGTTGAATTTCAGTTCGATAGTTCAGATAGGAATTGAGATTTCAGTGGTCAATTCGGCAAAGTGTGATATCAATTCCTTGAAAACTGTTGGATCATTTCGAACCGAATCTTGAAACTGCACATAGTTTTCGAAATGAGATGCATATGTTGGATTTCAGTTCGATATTTCTGATAGGAATTGAGATTTCAGTGGTCAATTCGGCAAAGTGTGATATCAATTCCTTGAAAACTGTTGGATCAATTCGAAGCGAATCTTGAAACTGCACATAGTTTTCGAAATGAGATGCACATGTTGAATTTCAGATCGATAGTTCTAATAGGAATGGAGATTTCAGAAGTCGATTCGACAAAATATCATTTCAATTCTTAAGGAACTATTGGATCAATTCGAACCAAATCTCGAAACTGCACATAGTTTTCGGATTGAGATGCACATGTTGAATTTCAGTTCGATAGTTCAGATAGGAATTGAGATTTCAGTGGTCAATTCGGCAAAGTGTGATATCAATTCCTTGAAAACTGTTGGATCAATTCGAACCAAATCTTGAAACTGCACGTAGTTTTCGAATTGAGATGCACATGTTGAATTTCAGTTCGATAGTTCAGATAGGAATTGAGATTTCAGTGGTCAATTCGGCAAAGTGTGATATTAATTCCTAAAAACTGTTGGATCAATTCGAACCAAATCTTGAAACTGCTCATAGTTTTCGGATTGAGATGCACATGTTGAATTTCAGTTCGATAGTTCAGATAGGAATTGAGATTTCAGTGGTCAATTCGGCAAAGTGTGATATCAATTCCTTGAAAACTGTTGGATCATTTCGAACCGAATCTTGAAACTGCACATAGTTTTCGAAATGAGATGCATATGTTGGATTTCAGATCGATAGTTCTGATAGGAATGAAGATTTCAGTAGTCGATTCGGCAAAATATCATTTCAATTCCTAAGGTACTATTGGATCGATTCGAACCAAATCTTGAAACTGCACATAGTTTTCGATTTGAGATGCACATGTTGAATTTCAGTTCGATAGTTCAGATAGGAATTGAGATTTCAGTGGTCAATTCGGCAAAGTGTGATATCAATTCCTTGAAAACTGTTGGATCATTTCGAACCGAATCTTGAAACTGCACATAGTTTTCGAAATGAGATGCATATGTTGGATTTCAGTTCGATATTTCTGATAGGAATTGAGATTTCAGTGGTCAATTCGGCAAAGTGTGATATCAATTCCTTGAAAACTGTTGGATCAATTCGAACCGAATCTTGAAACTGCACATAGTTTTCGAAATGACATGCATATGTTGAATTTCAGTTCGATATTTCTGATAGGAATTGAGATTTCAGTGGTCTATTCGGCAAAGTGTGATATCAATTCCTCGAAAACTGTTGGATCAATTCGAAGCGAATCTTGAAACTGCACATAGTTTTCGAAATGAGATGCACATGTTGAATTTCAGATCGATAGTTATAATAGGAATGGAGATTTCAGAAGTCGATTCGACAAAATATCATTTCAATTCTTAAGGAACTATTGGATCAATTCGAACCAAATCTCGAAACTGCACATAGTTTTCGGATTGAGATGCACATGTTGAATTTCAGTTCGATAGTTCAGATAGGAATTGAGATTTCAGTGGTCAATTCGGCAAAGTGTGATATCAATTCCTTGAAAACTGTTGGATCAATTCGAACCAAATCTTGAAACTGCACGTAGTTTTCGAATTGAGATGCACGTGTTGAATTTCAGTTCGATAGTTCAGATAGGAATTGAGATTTCAGTGGTCAATTCGGCAAAGTGTGATATCAATTCCTAAAAACTGTTGGATCAATTCGAACCAAATCTTGAAACTGCACATAGTTTTCGGATTGAGATGCATATGTTGAATTTCAGATCGATAGTTCTGATAGGAATGAAGATTTCAGTAGTCGATTCGGCAAAATATCATTTCAATTCCTAAGGTACTATTGGATCGATTCGAACCAAATCTTGAAACTGCACATAGTTTTCGATTTGAGATGCACATGTTGAATTTCAGTTCGAAAGTTCAGATAGGAATTGAGATTTCAGTGGTCAATTCGGCAAAGTGTGATATCAATTCCTCGAAAACTGTTGGATCAATTCGAACCGAATCTTGAAACTGCACATAGTTTTCGAATTGAGATGCATATGTTGAATTTCAGTTCGATAGTTCTGATAGGAATTGAGATTTCAGTGGTCTATTCGGCAAAGTGTGATATCAATTCCTCAAAAACTGTTGAACCAATTCGACCCAAATCTTGAAACTGCACATAGTTTTCGAATTGAGATGCACATGTTGAATTTCAGTTCGAAAGTTCAGATAGGAATTGAGATATCAGTGGTCTATTCGGCAAAGTGTGATATCAATTCCTCAAAAATTGTTGAAACAATTCGACCCAAATCTTGAAACTGCACATAGTTTTCGAATTGAGATGCACATGTTGAATTTCAGATCGATAGTTCTGATAGGAATGAAGATTTCAGTAGTCGATTCGGCAAAATATCATTTCAATTCCTAAGGAACTATTGGATCGATACGAACCAAATCTTGAAACTGCACATAGTTTTCGAATTGAGATGCACATGTTGAATTTCAGTTCGAAAGTTCAGATAGGAATTGAGATTTCAGTGGTCAATTCGGCAAAGTGTGATATCAATTCCTCGAAAACTGTTGGATCAATTCGAACCAAATCTTGAAGCTGCACATAGTTTTCGAATTGAGATGCACATGTTGAATTTCAGTTCGAAAGTGCAGATAGGAATTGAGATTTCAGTGGTCTATTCGGCAAAGTGTGATATCAATTCCTCAAAAACTGTTGAACCAATTCGACCCAAATCTTGAAACTGCACATAGTTTTCGAATTGAGATGCACATGTTGAATTTCAGATCGATAGTTCTGATAGGAATGAAGATTTCAGTAGTCGATTCGGCAAAATATCATTTTAATTCCTAAGGTACTATTGAATCGATTCGAAACAAATCTTGAAACTGCACATAGTTTTCGAATTGAGATGCACATGTAGAATTTCAGTTCGAAAGTTCAGATAGGAATTGAGATTTCAGTGGTCAATTCGGCAAAGTGTGATATCAATTCCTCGAAAACTGTTGGATCAATTCGAACCGAATCTTGAAACTGCACATAGTTTTCGAATTGAGATGCATATGTTGAATTTCAGTTATATAGTTCTGATAGGAATTGAGATTTCAGTGGTCTATTCGGCAAAGTGTGATATCAATTCCTCAAAAACTGTTGAACCAATTCGACCCAAATCTTGAAACTGCACATAGTTTTCGAATTGAGATGCACATGTTGAATTTCAGTTCGAAAGTTCAGATAGGAATTGAGATTTCAGTGGTCAATTCGGCAAAGTCTGATATCAATTCCTTGAAAACTGTTGGATCAATTCGAACCGAATCTTGAAACTGCACATTGTTTTCGAATTGAGATGCACATGTTGAATTTCAGTTCGATAGTTCAAAAGGAATTGAAATATCAGTGGTCAATTCGGCAAAGTGTGATATCAATTCCTCGAAAACTGTTGGATCAATTCGAACCAAATCTTGAAACTGCATATAGTTTTCGAATTGAGATGCACATGTTGAATTTCAGTTCGATATTTCTGATAGGAATTGAGATTTCAGTGGTCAATTCGGCAAAGTCTGATATCAATTCCTTGAAAACTGTTGGATCAATTCGAACCGAATCTTGAAACTGCACATTGTTTTCGAAATGAGATGCATATGTTGAATTTCAGTTCGATATTACTGATAGGAATTGAGATCTCAGTGGTCTATTCGGCAAAGTGTGATATCAATTCAAAAACTGTTGAACCAATTCGACCCAAATCTTGAAAACGCACATAGTTTTCGAATTGAGATGCACATGTTGAATTTCAGATCGATAGTTCTGATAGGAATGAAGATTTCAGTAGTCGATTCGGCAAAATATCATTTCAATTCCTAAGGTACTATTGGATCGATTCGAACCAAATCTTGAAACTGCACATAGTTTTCGAATTGAGATGCACATATTGAATTTCAGTTCGAAAGTTCAGATAGGAATTGAGATTTCAGTGGTCTATTCGGCAAAGTGTGATATCAATTCCTCGAAAACTGTTGGATCAATTCGAACCGAATCTTGAGACTGCACATAGTTTTCGAATTGAGATGCACATGTTGAATTTCAGTTCGATAGTGCAGATAGGAATTGAGATTTCAGTGGTCTATTCGGCAAAGTGTGATATCAATTCCTCGAAAACTGTTGGAATCAATTCGAACCAAATCTTGAAACTGCACATAGTTTTCGAAATGAGATGCACATGTTGAATTTAGGATCGATAGTTCTAATACGAATGGAGATTTCAGGAGTCGATTCGACAAAATATCATTTCAATTCTTAAGGAACTATTGGATCAATTCGACCCAAATCCCGAAACTGTACACAGTTTTTGATTTGAGATGCATATGTTGAATTTTAGTTCGATAGTTCAGATAGGAATTGTGATTTCAGTGGTCAATTCGGCAAAGTGTCATATCATTTCCTCGAAAACTGTTGAACCAATTCGACCCAAATCTTGAAACTGCACATAGTTATCGAATTGAGATGCACATGTTGAATTTCAGATCGATAGTTCTAATAGGAATGGAGATTTCAGAAGTCGATTCGACAAAAATATCATTTCAATTCCCAAGGAACTATTGGATCAATTCGAACCAAATCTTGAAACTGCACATAGTTTTCGGATTGAGATGCACATGTTGAATTTCAGTTCGATAGTGCAGATAGGAATCGAGAATTCAGTGGACGATTCAACATAGTATCATTTGAATTAATAAGGAACTATTGGATCGATTCGAACCAAATCTTGAAACTGCACATAGTTTTCGATTTGAGATGCACATGTTGAATTTCAGTTCGATAGTTCAGATAGGAATTGAGATTTCAGTGGTCAATTCGGCAAAGTGTGATATCAATTCCTTGATAACTGTTGGATCATTTCGAACCGAATCTTGAAACTGCACATAGTTTTCGAAATGAGATGCATATGTTGGATTTCAGTTCGATATTTCTGATAGGTATTGAGATTTCAGTGGTCAATTCGGCAAAGTGTGATATCAATTCCTTGAAAACTGTTGGATCAATTCGAACCGAATCTTGAAACTGCACATTGTTTTCGAAATGACATGCATATGTTCAATTTCAGTTCGATATTTCTGATAGGAATTGAGATTTCAGTGGTCTATTCGGCAAAGTGTGATATCAATTCCTCAAAAACTGTTGAACCAATTCGACCCAAATCTTGAAAACGCACATAGTTTTCGAATTGAGATGCACATGTTGAATTTCAGATCGATAGTTCTGATAGGAATGAAGATTTCAGTAGTCGATTCGGCAAAATATCATTTCAATTCCTAAGGTACTATTGGATCGATTCGAACCAAATCTTGAAACTGCACATAGTTTTCGATTTGAGATGCACATGTTGAATTTCAGTTCGAAAGTTCAGATAGGAATTGAGATTTCAGTGGTCTATTCGGCAAAGTGTGATATCAATTCCTCGAAAACTGTTGGATCAATTCGAACCGAATCTTGAAACTGCACATAGTTTTCGAATTGAGATGCATATGTTGAATTTCAGTTCGATAGTTCTGATAGGAATTGAGATTTCAGTGGTCTATTCGGCAAAGTGTGATATCAATTCCTCAAAAACTGTTGAACCAATTCGACCCAAATCTTGAAACTGCACATAGTTTTCGAATTGAGATGCACATGTTGAATTTCAGTTCGATAGTTCAGATAGGAATTGAGATTTCAGTGGTCTATTCGGCAAAGTGTGATATCAATTCCTCAAAAACTGTTGAAACAATTCGACCCAAATCTTGAAACTGCACATAGTTTTCGAATTGAGATGCACATGTTGAATTTCAGATCGATAGTTCTGATAGGAATGAAGATTTCAGTAGTCGATTCGGCAAAATATCATTTCAATTCCTAAGGAACTATTGGATCGATTCGAACCAAATCTTGAAACTGCACATAGTTTTCGAATTGAGATGCACATGTTGAATTTCAGTTCGAAAGTTCAGATAGGAATTGAGATTTCAGTGGTCAATTCGGCAAAGTGTGATATCAATTCCTCGAAAACTGTTGGATCAATTCGAACCAAATCTTGAAACTGCACATAGTTTTCGAATTGAGATGCACATGTTGAATTTCAGTTCGATAGTGCAGATAGGAATTGAGATTTCAGAAGTCGATTCGACAAAATATCATTTCAATTCTTAAGGAACTATTGGATCAATTCGAACCAAATCTCGAAACTGCACATAGTTTTCGGATTGAGATGCACATGTTGAATTTCAGTTCGATAGTTCAGATAGGAATTGAGATTTCAGTGGTCAATTCGGCAAAGTGTGATATCAATTCCTTGAAAACTGTTGGATCAATTCGAACCAAATCTTGAAACTGCACATAGTTTTCGAATTGAGATGCACGTGTTGAATTTCAGTTCGATAGTTCAGATAGGAATTGAGATTTCAGTGGTCAATTCGGCAAAGTGTGATATCAATTCCTAAAAACTGTTGGATCAATTCGAACCAAATCTTGAAACTGCACATAGTTTTCGGATTGAGATGCATATGTTGAATTTCAGATCGATAGTTCTGATAGGAATGAAGATTTCAGTAGTCGATTCGGCAAAATATCATTTCAATTCCTAAGGTACTATTGGATCGATTCGAACCAAATCTTGAAACTGCACATAGTTTTCGATTTGAGATGCACATGTTGAATTTCAGTTCGATAGTTCAGATAGGAATTGAGATTTCAGTGGTCAATTCGGCAAAGTGTGATATCAATTCCTTGAAAACTGTTGGATCATTTCGAACCGAATCTTGAAACTGCACATAGTTTTCGAAATGAGATGCATATGTTGGATTTCAGTTCGATATTTCTGATAGGAATTGAGATTTCAGTGGTCAATTCGGCAAAGTGTGATATCAATTCCTTGAAAACTGTTGGATCAATTCGAAGCGAATCTTGAAACTGCACATAGTTTTCGAAATGAGATGCACATGTTGAATTTCAGTTCGAAAGTTCAGATAGGAATTGAGATTTCAGTGGTCAATTCGGCAAAGTCTGATATCAATTCCTTGAAAACTGTTGGATCAATTCGAACCGAATCTTGAAACTGCACATTGTTTTCGAATTGAGATGCACATGTTGAATTTCAGTTCGATAGTTCAAAAGGAATTGAAATATCAGTGGTCAATTCGGCAAAGTGTGATATCAATTCCTCGAAAACTGTTGGATCAATTCGAACCAAATCTTGAAACTGCATATAGTTTTCGAATTGAGATGCACATGTTGAATTTCAGTTCGATATTTCTGATAGGAATTGAGATTTCAGTGGTCAATTCGGCAAAGTCTGATATCAATTCCTTGAAAACTGTTGGATCAATTCGAACCGAATCTTGAAACTGCACATTGTTTTCGAAATGAGATGCATATGTTGAATTTCAGTTCGATATTACTGATAGGAATTGAGATCTCAGTGGTCTATTCGGCAAAGTGTGATATCAATTCAAAAACTGTTGAACCAATTCGACCCAAATCTTGAAAACGCACATAGTTTTCGAATTGAGATGCACATGTTGAATTTCAGATCGATAGTTCTGATAGGAATGAAGATTTCAGTAGTCGATTCGGCAAAATATCATTTCAATTCCTAAGGTACTATTGGATCGATTCGAACCAAATCTTGAAACTGCACATAGTTTTCGAATTGAGATGCACATATTGAATTTCAGTTCGAAAGTTCAGATAGGAATTGAGATTTCAGTGGTCTATTCGGCAAAGTGTGATATCAATTCCTCGAAAACTGTTGGATCAATTCGAACCGAATCTTGAGACTGCACATAGTTTTCGAATTGAGATGCACATGTTGAATTTCAGTTCGATAGTGCAGATAGGAATTGAGATTTCAGTGGTCTATTCGGCAAAGTGTGATATCAATTCCTCGAAAACTGTTGGAATCAATTCGAACCAAATCTTGAAACTGCACATAGTTTTCGAAATGAGATGCATATGTTGAATTTAGGATCGATAGTTCTAATACGAATGGAGATTTCAGGAGTCGATTCGACAAAATATCATTTCAATTCTTAGGGAACTATTGGATCAATTCGACCCAAATCCCGAAACTGTACACAGTTTTTGATTTGAGATGCATATGTTGAATTTTAGTTCGATAGTTCAGATAGGAATTGTGATTTCAGTGGTCAATTCGGCAAAGTGTCATATCATTTCCTCGAAAACTGTTGAACCAATTCGACCCAAATCTTGAAACTGCACATAGTTATCGAATTGAGATGCACATGTTGAATTTCAGATCGATAGTTCTAATAGGAATGGAGATTTCAGAAGTCGATTCGACAAAAATATCATTTCAATTCCCAAGGAACTATTGGATCAATTCGAACCAAATCTTGAAACTGCACATAGTTTTCGGATTGAGATGCACATGTTGAATTTCAGTTCGATAGTGCAGATAGGAATCGAGAATTCAGTGGACGATTCAACATAGTATCATTTGAATTAA
This sequence comes from Coccinella septempunctata, assembly GCF_907165205.1. Taxonomy (NCBI): domain Eukaryota; kingdom Metazoa; phylum Arthropoda; class Insecta; order Coleoptera; family Coccinellidae; genus Coccinella; species Coccinella septempunctata. Next base: position 7,173,743 of record NC_058196.1, read on the forward strand.
TAAGGAACTATTGGATCGATTCGAACCAAATCTTGAAACTGCACATAGTTTTCGATTTGAGATGCACATGTTGAATTTCAGTTCGATAGTTCAGATAGGAATTGAGATTTCAGTGGTCAATTCGGCAAAGTGTGATATCAATTCCTTGATAACTGTTGGATCATTTCGAACCGAATCTTGAAACTGCACATAGTTTTCGAAATGAGATGCATATGTTGGATTTCAGTTCGATATTTCTGATAGGTATTGAGATTTCAGTGGTCAATTCGGCAAAGTGTGATATCAATTCCTTGAAAACTGTTGGATCAATTCGAACCGAATCTTGAAACTGCACATTGTTTTCGAAATGACATGCATATGTTCAATTTCAGTTCGATATTTCTGATAGGAATTGAGATTTCAGTGGTCTATTCGGCAAAGTGTGATATCAATTCCTCAAAAACTGTTGAACCAATTCGACCCAAATCTTGAAAACGCACATAGTTTTCGAATTGAGATGCACATGTTGAATTTCAGATCGATAGTTCTGATAGGAATGAAGATTTCAGTAGTCGATTCGGCAAAATATCATTTCAATTCCTAAGGTACTATTGGATCGATTCGAACCAAATCTTGAAACTGCACATAGTTTTCGATTTGAGATGCACATGTTGAATTTCAGTTCGAAAGTTCAGATAGGAATTGAGATTTCAGTGGTCTATTCGGCAAAGTGTGATATCAATTCCTCGAAAACTGTTGGATCAATTCGAACCGAATCTTGAAACTGCACATAGTTTTCGAATTGAGATGCATATGTTGAATTTCAGTTCGATAGTTCTGATAGGAATTGAGATTTCAGTGGTCTATTCGGCAAAGTGTGATATCAATTCCTCAAAAACTGTTGAACCAATTCGACCCAAATCTTGAAACTGCACATAGTTTTCGAATTGAGATGCACATGTTGAATTTCAGTTCGAAAGTTCAGATAGGAATTGAGATTTCAGTGGTCTATTCGGCAAAGTGTGATATCAATTCCTCAAAAACTGTTGAAACAATTCGACCCAAATCTTGAAACTGCACATAGTTTTCGAATTGAGATGCACATGTTGAATTTCAGATCGATAGTTCTGATAGGAATGAAGATTTCAGTAGTCGATTCGGCAAAATATCATTTCAATTCCTAAGGAACTATTGGATCGATTCGAACCAAATCTTGAAACTGCACATAGTTTTCGAATTGAGATGCACATGTTGAATTTCAGTTCGAAAGTTCAGATAGGAATTGAGATTTCAGTGGTCAATTCGGCAAAGTGTGATATCAATTCCTCGAAAACTGTTGGATCAATTCGAACCAAATCTTGAAGCTGCACATAGTTTTCGAATTGAGATGCACATGTTGAATTTCAGTTCGATAGTGCAGATAGGAATTGAGATTTCAGAAGTCGATTCGACAAAATATCATTTCAATTCTTAAGGAACTATTGGATCAATTCGAACCAAATCTCGAAACTGCACATAGTTTTCGGATTGAGATGCACATGTTGAATTTCAGTTCGATAGTTCAGATAGGAATTGAGATTTCAGTGGTCAATTCGGCAAAGTGTGATATCAATTCCTTGAAAACTGTTGGATCAATTCGAACCAAATCTTGAAACTGCACGTAGTTTTCGAATTGAGATGCACGTGTTGAATTTCAGTTCGATAGTTCAGATAGGAATTGAGATTTCAGTGGTCATTTCGGCAAAGTGTGATATCAATTCCTAAAAACTGTTGGATCAATTCGAACCAAATCTTGAAACTGCACATAGTTTTCGGATTGAGATGCATATGTTGAATTTCAGATCGATAGTTCTGATAGGAATGAAGATTTCAGTAGTCGATTCGGCAAAATATCATTTCAATTCCTAAGGTACTATTGGATCGATTCGAACCAAATCTTGAAACTGCACATAGTTTTCGATTTGAGATGCACATGTTGAATTTCAGTTCGATAGTTCAGATAGGAATTGAGATTTCAGTGGTCAATTCGGCAAAGTGTGATATCAATTCCTTGAAAACTGTTGGATCATTTCGAACCGAATCTTGAAACTGCACATAGTTTTCGAAATGAGATGCATATGTTGGATTTCAGTTCGATATTTCTGATAGGAATTGAGATTTCAGTGGTCAATTCGGCAAAGTGTGATATCAATTCCTTGAAAACTGTTGGATCAATTCGAAGCGAATCTTGAAACTGCACATAGTTTTCGAAATGAGATGCACATGTTGAATTTCAGATCGATAGTTCTAATAGGAATGGAGATTTCAGAAGTCGATTCGACAAAATATCATTTCAATTCTTAAGGAACTATTGGATCAATTCGAACCAAATCTCGAAACTGCACATAGTTTTCGGATTGAGATGCACATGTTGAATTTCAGTTCGATAGTTCAGATAGGAATTGAGATTTCAGTGGTCAATTCGGCAAAGTGTGATATCAATTCCTTGAAAACTGTTGGATCAATTCGAACCAAATCTTGAAACTGCACGTAGTTTTCGAATTGAGATGCACATGTTGAATTTCAGTTCGATAGTTCAGATAGGAATTGAGATTTCAGTGGTCAATTCGGCAAAGTGTGATATTAATTCCTAAAAACTGTTGGATCAATTCGAACCAAATCTTGAAACTGCACATAGTTTTCGGATTGAGATGCACATGTTGAATTTCAGTTCGATAGTTCAGATAGGAATTGAGATTTCAGTGGTCAATTCGGCAAAGTGTGATATCAATTCCTTGAAAACTGTTGGATCATTTCGAACCGAATCTTGAAACTGCACATAGTTTTCGAAATGAGATGCATATGTTGGATTTCAGTTCGATATTTCTGATAGGAATTGAGATTTCAGTGGTCAATTCGGCAAAGTGTGATATCAATTCCTTGAAAACTGTTGGATCAATTCGAACCGAATCTTGAAACTGCACATAGTTTTCGAAATGACATGCATATGTTGAATTTCAGTTCGATATTTCTGATAGGAATTGAGATTTCAGTGGTCTATTCGGCAAAGTGTGATATCAATTCCTCGAAAACTGTTGGATCAATTCGAAGCGAATCTTGAAACTGCACATAGTTTTCGAAATGAGATGCACATGTTGAATTTCAGATCGATAGTTCTAATAGGAATGGAGATTTCCGAAGTCGATTCGACAAAATATCATTTCAATTCTTAAGGAACTATTGGATCAATTCGAACCAAATCTCGAAACTGCACATAGTTTTCGGATTGAGATGCACATGTTGAATTTCAGTTCGATAGTTCAGATAGGAATTGAGATTTCAGTGGTCAATTCGGCAAAGTGTGATATCAATTCCTTGAAAACTGTTGGATCAATTCGAACCAAATCTTGAAACTGCACGTAGTTTTCGAATTGAGATGCACGTGTTGAATTTCAGTTCGATAGTTCAGATAGGAATTGAGATTTCAGTGGTCAATTCGGCAAAGTGTGATATCAATTCCTAAAAACTGTTGGATCAATTCGAACCAAATCTTGAAACTGCACATAGTTTTCGGATTGAGATGCATATGTTGAATTTCAGATCGATAGTTCTGATAGGAATGAAGATTTCAGTAGTCGATTCGGCAAAATATCATTTCAATTCCTAAGGTACTATTGGATCGATTCGAACCAAATCTTGAAACTGCACATAGTTTTCGATTTGAGATGCACATGTTGAATTTCAGTTCGAAAGTTCAGATAGGAATTGAGATTTCAGTGGTCAATTCGGCAAAGTGTGATATCAATTCCTCGAAAACTGTTGGATCAATTCGAACCGAATCTTGAAACTGCACATAGTTTTCGAATTGAGATGCATATGTTGAATTTCAGTTCGATAGTTCTGATAGGAATTGAGATTTCAGTGGTCTATTCGGCAAAGTGTGATATCAATTCCTCAAAAACTGTTGAACCAATTCGACCCAAATCTTGAAACTGCACATAGTTTTCGAATTGAGATGCACATGTTGAATTTCAGTTCGAAAGTTCAGATAGGAATTGAGATATCAGTGGTCTATTCGGCAAAGTGTGATATCAATTCCTCAAAAACTGTTGAAACAATTCGACCCAAATCTTGAAACTGCACATAGTTTTCGAATTGAGATGCACATGTTGAATTTCAGATCGATAGTTCTGATAGGAATGAAGATTTCAGTAGTCGATTCGGCAAAATATCATTTTAATTCCTAAGGTACTATTGAATCGATTCGAAACAAATCTTGAAACTGCACATAGTTTTCGAATTGAGATGCACATGTAGAATTTCAGTTCGAAAGTTCAGATAGGAATTGAGATTTCAGTGGTCAATTCGGCAAAGTGTGATATCAATTCCTCGAAAACTGTTGGATCAATTCGAACCGAATCTTGAAACTGCACATAGTTTTCGAATTGAGATGCATATGTTGAATTTCAGTTCTATAGTTCTGATAGGAATTGAGATTTCAGTGGTCTATTCGGCAAAGTGTGATATCAATTCCTCAAAAACTGTTGAACCAATTCGACCCAAATCTTGAAACTGCACATAGTTTTCGAATTGAGATGCACATGTTGAATTTCAGTTCGAAAGTTCAGATAGGAATTGAGATTTCAGTGGTCAATTCGGCAAAGTGTGATATCAATTCCTCGAAAACTCTTGGATCAATTCGAACCAAATCTTGAAACGGCACATAGTTTTCGAAATGAGATGCACATGTTGAATTTCAGTTCGATAGTTCAGATAGGAATTGAGATTTCAATGGTCAATTCGGCAAAGTGTGATATCAATTCCTTGAAAACTGTTGGATCAATTCGAACCAAATCTTGAAACTGCACATAGTTTTCGAAATGAGATGCACATGTTGAATTTCAGTTCGATGTTTCAGATAGGAATTGAGATTTCAGTGGTCAATTCGGCAAAGTGTGATATCAATTCCTCGAAAACTGTTGGATCAATTCGAACCAAATCTTGAAACTGCACATAGTTTTCGAAATGAGATGCACATGTTGAATTTCAGTTCGATAGTTCAGATAGCAATTGAGATTTCAGTGGTCTATTCGGCAAAGTGTGATATCAATTTCCCAAAAACTGTTGGACCAATTCGACCCAAATCTTGAAACTGCACATAGATTTCGAAATGAGATGCACATGTTGAATTTCAGTTCGTTAGTTCAGATAGGAATTGAGATTTCAGTGGTCAATTCGGCAAAGTGTGATATCAATTCCTTGAAAACTGTTGGATCAATTCGACCCAAATCTTGAAACTGCACGTAGTTTTCGAAATGAGATGCATATGTTGAATTTCAGTTCGATATTTCTGATAGGAATTGAGATTTCAGTTGTCAATTCGGCAAAGTGTGATATCAATTCCTTGAAAACTGTTGGATCAATTCGAACCGAATCTTGAAACTGCACATAGTTTCGAAAATGAGATGCATATGTTGAATTTCAGATCGATAGTTCTAATAGGAATGGAGATTTCAGAAGTCGATTCGACAAAATATCATTTCAATTCTTAAGGAACTATTAGATCAATTCGAACCAAATCTTGAAACTGCACATAGTTTTCGGATTGAGATGCACATGTTGAATTTCAGTTCGATAGTTCAGATAGCAATTGAGATTTCAGTGGTCTATTCGGAAAAGTGTGATATCAATTTCCCAAAAACTGTTGGACCAATTCGACCCAAATCTTGAAACTGCACATAGATTTCGAAATGAGATGCACATGTTGAATTTCAGCTCGTTAGTTCAGATAGGAATTGAGATTTCAGTGGTCAATTCGGCAAAGTGTGATATCAATTCCTTGAAAACTGTTGGATCAATTCGACCCAAATCTTGAAACTGCACGTAGTTTTCGAAATGAGATGCACATGTTGAATTTCAGTTCGATAGTTCAGATAGGAATTGAGATTTCAGTGGTCAATTCGGCAAAGTGTGATATCAATTCCTTGAAAACTGTTGGATCAATTCGAACCAAATCTTGAAACTGCACATAGTTTTCGAAATGAGATGCATATGTTGAATTTCAGTTCGATAGTTCTGATAGGAATTGAGATTTCAGTGGTCTATTCGGCAAAGTGTGATATCAAGTCCTCAAAAACAGTTGAACCAATTCGACCCAAATCTTGAAACTGCACATAGTTTTCGAATTGAGATGCACATGTTGAATTTCAGATCGCTAGTTCTGATAGGAATGAAGATTTCAGTAGTCGATTCGGCAAAATATCATTTCAATTCCTCGAAAACTATTGGATCGATTCGAACCAAATCTTGAAACTGCACATAGTTTTCGAATTGAGATGCACATGTTGAATTTCAGTTCGATAGTTCAAAAGGAATTGAAATATCAGTGGTCAATTCGGCAAAGTGTGATATCAATTCCTCGAAAACTGTTGGATCAATTCGAACCAAATCTTGAAACTGCATATAGTTTTCGAATTGAGATGCACATGTTGAATTTCAGTTCGATATTTCTGATAGGAATTGAGATTTCAGTGGTCAATTCGGCAAAGTCTGATATCAATTCCTTGAAAACTGTTGGATCAATTCGAACCGAATCTTGAAACTGCACATTGTTTTCGAAATGAGATGCATATGTTGAATTTCAGTTCGATATTACTGATAGGAATTGAGATTTCAGTGGTCTATTCGGCAAAGTGTGATATCAATTCCTCAAAAACTGTTGAAACAATTCGACCCAAATCTTGAAACTGCACATAGTTTTCGAATTGAGATGCACATGTTGAATTTCAGATCGATAGTTCTGATAGGAATGAAGATTTCAGTAGTCGATTCGGCAAAATATCATTTCAATTCCTAAGGAACTATTGGATCGATTCGAACCAAATCTTGAAACTGCACATAGTTTTCGAATTGAGATGCACATGTTGAATTTCAGTTCGAAAGTTCAGATAGGAATTGAGATTTCAGTGGTCAATTCGGCAAAGTGTGATATCAATTCCTCGAAAACTGTTGGATCAATTCGAACCAAATCTTGAAACTGCACATAGTTTTCGAATTGAGATGCACATGTTGAATTTCAGTTCGATAGTGCAGATAGGAATTGAGATTTCAGAAGTCGATTCGACAAAATATCATTTCAATTCCTAAGGAACTATTGGATCAATTCGAACCAAATCTCGAAACTGCACATAGTTTTCGGATTGAGATGCACATGTTGAATTTCAGTTCGATAGTTCAGATAGGAATTGAGATTTCAGTGGTCAATTCGGCAAAGTGTGATATCAATTCCTTGAAAACTGTTGGATCAATTCGAACCAAATCTTGAAACTGCACGTAGTTTTCGAATTGAGATGCACGTGTTGAATTTCAGTTCGATAGTTCAGATAGGAATTGAGATTTCAGTGGTCAATTCGGCAAAGTGTGATATCAATTCCTAAAAACTGTTGGATCAATTCGAACCAAATCTTGAAACTGCACATAGTTTTCGGATTGAGATGCATATGTTGAATTTCAGATCGATAGTTCTGATAGGAATGAAGATTTCAGTAGTCGATTCGGCAAAATATCATTTCAATTCCTAAGGTACTATTGGATCGATTCGAACCAAATCTTGAAACTGCACATAGTTTTCGATTTGAGATGCACATGTTGAATTTCAGTTCGATAGTTCAGATAGGAATTGAGATTTCAGTGGTCAATTCGGCAAAGTGTGATATCAATTCCTTGAAAACTGTTGGATCATTTCGAACCGAATCTTGAAACTGCACATAGTTTTCGAAATGAGATGCATATGTTGGATTTCAGTTCGATATTTCTGATAGGAATTGAGATTTCAGTGGTCAATTCGGCAAAGTGTGATATCAATTCCTTGAAAACTGTTGGATCAATTCGAAGCGAATCTTGAAACTGCACATAGTTTTCGAAATGAGATGCACATGTTGAATTTCAGATCGATAGTTCTAATAGGAATGGAGATTTCAGAAGTCGATTCGACAAAATATCATTTCAATTCTTAAGGAACTATTGGATCAATTCGAACCAAATCTCGAAACTGCACATAGTTTTCGGATTGAGATGCACATGTTGAATTTCAGTTCGATAGTTCAGATAGGAATTGAGATTTCAGTGGTCAATTCGGCAAAGTGTGATATCAATTCCTTGAAAACTGTTGGATCAATTCGAACCAAATCTTGAAACTGCACGTAGTTTTCGAATTGAGATGCACATGTTGAATTTCAGTTCGATAGTTCAGATAGGAATTGAGATTTCAGTGGTCAATTCGGCAAAGTGTGATATTAATTCCTAAAAACTGTTGGATCAATTCGAACCAAATCTTGAAACTGCACATAGTTTTCGGATTGAGATGCACATGTTGAATTTCAGTTCGATAGTTCAGATAGGAATTGAGATTTCAGTGGTCAATTCGGCAAAGTGTGATATCAATTCCTTGAAAACTGTTGGATCATTTCGAACCGAATCTTGAAACTGCACATAGTTTTCGAAATGAGATGCATATGTTGTATTTCAGTTCGATATTTCTGATAGGAATTGAGATTTCAGTGGTCAATTCGGCAAAGTGTGATATCAATTCCTTGAAAACTGTTGGATCAATTCGAACCGAATCTTGAAACTGCACATAGTTTTCGAAATGACATGCATATGTTGAATTTCAGTTCGATATTTCTGATAGGAATTGAGATTTCAGTGGTCTATTCGGCAAAGTGTGATATCAATTCCTCGAAAACTGTTGGATCAATTCGAAGCGAATCTTGAAACTGCACATAGTTTTCGAAATGAGATGCACATGTTGAATTTCAGATCGATAGTTCTAATAGGAATGGAGATTTCAGAAGTCGATTCGACAAAATATCATTTCAATTCTTAAGGAACTATTGGATCAATTCGAACCAAATCTCGAAACTGCACATAGTTTTCGGATTGAGATGCACATGTTGAATTTCAGTTCGATAGTTCAGATAGGAATTGAGATTTCAGTGGTCAATTCGGCAAAGTGTGATATCAATTCCTTGAAAACTGTTGGATCAATTCGAACCAAATCTTGAAACTGCACGTAGTTTTCGAATTGAGATGCACGTGTTGAATTTCAGTTCGATAGTTCAGATAGGAATTGAGATTTCAGTGGTCAATTCGGCAAAGTGTGATATCAATTCCTAAAAACTGTTGGATCAATTCGAACCAAATCTTGAAACTGCACATAGTTTTCGGATTGAGATGCATATGTTGAATTTCAGATCGATAGTTCTGATAGGAATGAAGATTTCAGTAGTCGATTCGGCAAAATATCATTTCAATTCCTCGAAAACTATTGGATCGATTCGAACCAAATCTTGAAACTGCACATAGTTTTCGATTTGAGATGCACATGTTGAATTTCAGTTCGAAAGTTCAGATAGGAATTGAGATTTCAGTGGTCAATTCGGCAAAGTGTGATATCAATTCCTCGAAAACTGTTGGATCAATTCGAACCAAATCTTGAAACTGCATATAGTTTTCGAAATGAGATGCACATGTTGAATTTCAGTTCGATAGTTCAGATAGGAATTGAGATTTCAGTGGTCAATTCGGCAAAGTGTGATATCAATTCCTTGAAAACTGTTGGATCAATTCGAACCAAATCTTGAAACTGCACATAGTTTTCGAAATGAGATGCATATGTTGAATTTCAGTTCGATAGTTCTGATAGGAATTGAGATTTCAGTGGTCTATTCGGCAAAGTGTGATATCAAGTCCTCAAAAACAGTTGAACCAATTCGACCCAAATCTTGAAACTGCACATAGTTTTCGAATTGAGATGCACATGTTGAATTTCAGATCGCTAGTTCTGATAGGAATGAAGATTTCAGTAGTCGATTCGGCAAAATATCATTTCAATTCCTCGAAAACTATTGGATCGATTCGAACCAAATCTTGAAACTGCACATAGTTTTCGAATTGAGATGCACATGTTGAATTTCAGTTCGATAGTTCAAAAGGAATTGAAATATCAGTGGTCAATTCGGCAAAGTGTGATATCAATTCCTCGAAAACTGTTGGATCAATTCGAACCAAATCTTGAAACTGCATATAGTTTTCGAATTGAGATGCACATGTTGAATTTCAGTTCGATATTTCTGATAGGAATTGAGATTTCAGTGGTCAATTCGGCAAAGTCTGATATCAATTCCTTGAAAACTGTTGGATCAATTCGAACCGAATCTTGAAACTGCACATTGTTTTCGAAATGAGATGCATATGTTGAATTTCAGTTCGATATTACTGATAGGAATTGAGATTTCAGTGGTCTATTCGGCAAAGTGTGATATCAATTCCTCAAAAACTGTTGAAACAATTCGACCCAAATCTTGAAACTGCACATAGTTTTCGAATTGAGATGCACATGTTGAATTTCAGATCGATAGTTCTGATAGGAATGAAGATTTCAGTAGTCGATTCGGCAAAATATCATTTCAATTCCTAAGGAACTATTGGATCGATTCGAACCAAATCTTGAAACTGCACATAGTTTTCGAATTGAGATGCACATGTTGAATTTCAGTTCGAAAGTTCAGATAGGAATTGAGATTTCAGTGGTCAATTCGGCAAAGTGTGATATCAATTCCTCGAAAACTGTTGGATCAATTCGAACCAAATCTTGAAACTGCACATAGTTTTCGAATTGAGATGCACATGTTGAATTTCAGTTCGATAGTGCAGATAGGAATTGAGATTTCAGAAGTCGATTCGACAAAATATCATTTCAATTCTTAAGGAACTATTGGATCAATTCGAACCAAATCTCGAAACTGCACATAGTTTTCGGATTGAGATGCACATGTTGAATTTCAGTTCGATAGTTCAGATAGGAATTGAGATTTCAGTGGTCAATTCGGCAAAGTGTGATATCAATTCCTTGAAAACTGTTGGATCAATTCGAACCAAATCTTGAAACTGCACGTAGTTTTCGAATTGAGATGCACGTGTTGAATTTCAGTTCGATAGTTCAGATAGGAATTGAGATTTCAGTGGTCAATTCGGCAAAGTGTGATATCAATTCCTAAAAACTGTTGGATCAATTCGAACCAAATCTTGAAACTGCACATAGTTTTCGGATTGAGATGCATATGTTGAATTTCAGATCGATAGTTCTGATAGGAATGAAGATTTCAGTAGTCGATTCGGCAAAATATCATTTCAATTCCTAAGGTACTATTGGATCGATTCGAACCAAATCTTGAAACTGCACATAGTTTTCGATTTGAGATGCACATGTTGAATTTCAGTTCGATAGTTCAGATAGGAATTGAGATTTCAGTGGTCAATTCGGCAAAGTGTGATATCAATTCCTTGAAAACTGTTGGATCATTTCGAACCGAATCTTGAAACTGCACATAGTTTTCGAAATGAGATGCATATGTTGGATTTCAGTTCGATATTTCTGATAGGAATTGAGATTTCAGTGGTCAATTCGGCAAAGTGTGATATCAATTCCTTGAAAACTGTTGGATCAATTCGAAGCGAATCTTGAAACTGCACATAGTTTTCGAAATGAGATGCACATGTTGAATTTCAGATCGATAGTTCTAATAGGAATGGAGATTTCAGAAGTCGATTCGACAAAATATCATTTCAATTCTTAAGGAACTATTGGATCAATTCGAACCAAATCTCGAAACTGCACATAGTTTTCGGATTGAGATGCACATGTTGAATTTCAGTTCGATAGTTCAGATAGGAATTGAGATTTCAGTGGTCAATTCGGCAAAGTGTGATATCAATTCCTTGAAAACTGTTGGATCAATTCGAACCAAATCTTGAAACTGCACGTAGTTTTCGAATTGAGATGCACATGTTGAATTTCAGTTCGATAGTTCAGATAGGAATTGAGATTTCAGTGGTCAATTCGGCAAAGTGTGATATTAATTCCTAAAAACTGTTGGATCAATTCGAACCAAATCTTGAAACTGCACATAGTTTTCGGATTGAGATGCACATGTTGAATTTCAGTTCGATAGTTCAGATAGGAATTGAGATTTCAGTGGTCAATTCGGCAAAGTGTGATATCAATTCCTTGAAAACTGTTGGATCATTTCGAACCGAATCTTGAAACTGCACATAGTTTTCGAAATGAGATGCATATGTTGGATTTCAGTTCGATATTTCTGATAGGAATTGAGATTTCAGTGGTCAATTCGGCAAAGTGTGATATCAATTCCTTGAAAACTGTTGGATCAATTCGAACCGAATCTTGAAACTGCACATAGTTTTCGAAATGACATGCATATGTTGAATTTCAGTTCGATATTTCTGATAGGAATTGAGATTTCAGTGGTCTATTCGGCAAAGTGTGATATCAATTCCTCGAAAACTGTTGGATCAATTCGAAGCGAATCTTGAAACTGCACATAGTTTTCGAAATGAGATGCACATGTTGAATTTCAGATCGATAGTTCTAATAGGAATGGAGATTTCAGAAGTCGATTCGACAAAATATCATTTCAATTCTTAAGGAACTATTGGATCAATTCGAACCAAATCTCGAAACTGCACATAGTTTTCGGATTGAGATGCACATGTTGAATTTCAGTTCGATAGTTCAGATAGGAATTGAGATTTCAGTGGTCAATTCGGCAAAGTGTGATATCAATTCCTTGAAAACTGTTGGATCAATTCGAACCAAATCTTGAAACTGCACGTAGTTTTCGAATTGAGATGCACGTGTTGAATTTCAGTTCGATAGTTCAGATAGGAATTGAGATTTCAGTGGTCAATTCGGCAAAGTGTGATATCAATTCCTAAAAACTGTTGGATCAATTCGAACCAAATCTTGAAACTGCACATAGTTTTCGGATTGAGATGCATATGTTGAATTTCAGATCGATAGTTCTGATAGGAATGAAGATTTCAGTAGTCGATTCGGCAAAATATCATTTCAATTCCTAAGGTACTATTGGATCGATTCGAACCAAATCTTGAAACTGCACATAGTTTTCGATTTGAGATGCACATGTTGAATTTCAGTTCGAAAGTTCAGATAGGAATTGAGATTTCAGTGGTCAATTCGGCAAAGTGTGATATCAATTCCTCGAAAACTGTTGGATCAATTCGAACCGAATCTTGAAACTGCACATAGTTTTCGAATTGAGATGCATATGTTGAATTTCAGTTCGATAGTTCTGATAGGAATTGAGATTTCAGTGGTCTATTCGGCAAAGTGTGATATCAATTCCTCAAAAACTGTTGAACCAATTCGACCCAAATCTTGAAACTGCACATAGTTTTCGAATTGAGATGCACATGTTGAATTTCAGTTCGAAAGTTCAGATAGGAATTGAGATATCAGTGGTCTATTCGGCAAAGTGTGATATCAATTCCTCAAAAACTGTTGAAACAATTCGACCCAAATCTTGAAACTGCACATAGTTTTCGAATTGAGATGCACATGTTGAATTTCAGATCGATAGTTCTGATAGGAATGAAGATTTCAGTAGTCGATTCGGCAAAATATCATTTTAATTCCTAAGGTACTATTGAATCGATTCGAAACAAATCTTGAAACTGCACATAGTTTTCGAATTGAGATGCACATGTAGAATTTCAGTTCGAAAGTTCAGATAGGAATTGAGATTTCAGTGGTCAATTCGGCAAAGTGTGATATCAATTCCTCGAAAACTGTTGGATCAATTCGAACCGAATCTTGAAACTGCACATAGTTTTCGAATTGAGATGCATATGTTGAATTTCAGTTCTATAGTTCTGATAGGAATTGAGATTTCAGTGGTCTATTCGGCAAAGTGTGATATCAATTCCTCAAAAACTGTTGAACCAATTCGACCCAAATCTTGAAACTGCACATAGTTTTCGAATTGAGATGCACATGTTGAATTTCAGTTCGAAAGTTCAGATAGGAATTGAGATTTCAGTGGTCAATTCGGCAAAGTGTGATATCAATTCCTCGAAAACTGTTGGATCAATTCGAACCAAATCTTGAAACGGCACATAGTTTTCGAAATGAGATGCACATGTTGAATTTCAGTTCGATAGTTCAGATAGGAATTGAGATTTCAATGGTCAATTCGGCAAAGTGTGATATCAATTCCTTGAAAACTGTTGGATCAATTCGAACCAAATCTTGAAACTGCACATAGTTTTCGAAATGAGATGCACATGTTGAATTTCAGTTCGATGTTTCAGATAGGAATTGAGATTTCAGTGGTCAATTCGGCAAAGTGTGATATCAATTCCTCGAAAACTGTTGGATCAATTCGAACCAAATCTTGAAACTGCACATAGTTTTCGAAATGAGATGCACATGTTGAATTTCAGTTCGATAGTTCAGATAGCAATTGAGATTTCAGTGGTCTATTCGGCAAAGTGTGATATCAATTTCCCAAAAACTGTTGGACCAATTCGACCCAAATCTTGAAACTGCACATAGATTTCGAAATGAGATGCACATGTTGAATTTCAGTTCGTTAGTTCAGATAGGAATTGAGATTTCAGTGGTCAATTCGGCAAAGTGTGATATCAATTCCTTGAAAACTGTTGGATCAATTCGACCCAAATCTTGAAACTGCACGTAGTTTTCGAAATGAGATGCATATGTTGAATTTCAGTTCGATATTTCTGATAGGAATTGAGATTTCAGTTGTCAATTCGGCAAAGTGTGATATCAATTCCTTGAAAACTGTTGGATCAATTCGAACCGAATCTTGAAACTGCACATAGTTTCGAAAATGAGATGCATATGTTGAATTTCAGATCGATAGTTCTAATAGGAATGGAGATTTCAGAAGTCGATTCGACAAAATATCATTTCAATTCTTAAGGAACTATTAGATCAATTCGAACCAAATCTTGAAACTGCACATAGTTTTCGGATTGAGATGCACATGTTGAATTTCAGTTCGATAGTTCAGATAGCAATTGAGATTTCAGTGGTCTATTCGGAAAAGTGTGATATCAATTTCCCAAAAACTGTTGGACCAATTCGACCCAAATCTTGAAACTGCACATAGATTTCGAAATGAGATGCACATGTTGAATTTCAGTTCGTTAGTTCAGATAGGAATTGAGATTTCAGTGGTCAATTCGGCAAAGTGTGATATCAATTCCTTGAAAACTGTTGGATCAATTCGACCCAAATCTTGAAACTGCACGTAGTTTTCGAAATGAGATGCACATGTTGAATTTCAGTTCGATAGTTCAGATAGGAATTGAGATTTCAGTGGTCAATTCGGCAAAGTGTGATATCAATTCCTTGAAAACTGTTGGATCAATTCGAACCAAATCTTGAAACTGCACATAGTTTTCGAAATGAGATGCATATGTTGAATTTCAGTTCGATAGTTCTGATAGGAATTGAGATTTCAGTGGTCTATTCGGCAAAGTGTGATATCAAGTCCCCAAAAACAGTTGAACCAATTCGACCCAAATCTTGAAACTGCACATAGTTTTCGAATTGAGATGCACATGTTGAATTTCAGATCGCTAGTTCTGATAGGAATGAAGATTTCAGTAGTCGATTCGGCAAAATATCATTTCAATTCCTCGAAAACTATTGGATCGATTCGAACCAAATCTTGAAACTGCACATAGTTTTCGAATTGAGATGCACATGTTGAATTTCAGTTCGATAGTTCAAAAGGAATTGAAATATCAGTGGTCAATTCGGCAAAGTGTGATATCAATTCCTCGAAAACTGTTGGATCAATTCGAACCAAATCTTGAAACTGCATATAGTTTTCGAATTGAGATGCACATGTTGAATTTCAGTTCGATATTTCTGATAGGAATTGAGATTTCAGTGGTCAATTCGGCAAAGTCTGATATCAATTCCTTGAAAACTGTTGGATCAATTCGAACCGAATCTTGAAACTGCACATTGTTTTCGAAATGAGATGCATATGTTGAATTTCAGTTCGATATTACTGATAGGAATTGAGATCTCAGTGGTCTATTCGGCAAAGTGTGATATCAATTCAAAAACTGTTGAACCAATTCGACCCAAATCTTGAAAACGCACATAGTTTTCGAATTGAGATGCACATGTTGAATTTCAGATCGATAGTTCTGATAGGAATGAAGATTTCAGTAGTCGATTCGGCAAAATATCATTTCAATTCCTAAGGTACTATTGGATCGATTCGAACCAAATCTTGAAACTGCACATAGTTTTCGAATTGAGATGCACATATTGAATTTCAGTTCGAAAGTTCAGATAGGAATTGAGATTTCAGTGGTCTATTCGGCATAGTGTGATATCAATTCCTCGAAAACTGTTGGATCAATTCGAACCGAATCTTGAGACTGCACATAGTTTTCGAATTGAGATGCACATGTTGAATTTCAGTTCGATAGTGCAGATAGGAATTGAGATTTCAGTGGTCTATTCGGCAAAGTGTGATATCAATTCCTCGAAAACTGTTGGAATCAATTCGAACCAAATCTTGAAACTGCACATAGTTTTCGAAATGAGATGCACATGTTGAATTTAGGATCGATAGTTCTAATACGAATGGAGATTTCAGGAGTCGATTCGACAAAATATCATTTCAATTCTTAAGGAACTATTGGATCAATTCGACCCAAATCCCGAAACTGTACACAGTTTTTGATTTGAGATGCATATGTTGAATTTTAGTTCGATAGTTCAGATAGGAATTGTGATTTCAGTGGTCAATTCGGCAAAGTGTCATATCATTTCCTCGAAAACTGTTGAACCAATTCGACCCAAATCTTGAAACTGCACATAGTTATCGAATTGAGATGCACATGTTGAATTTCAGATCGATAGTTCTAATAGGAATGGAGATTTCAGAAGTCGATTCGACAAAAATATCATTTCAATTCCCAAGGAACTATTGGATCAATTCGAACCAAATCTTGAAACTGCACATAGTTTTCGGATTGAGATGCACATGTTGAATTTCAGTTCGATAGTGCAGATAGGAATCGAGAATTCAGTGGACGATTCAACATAGTATCATTTGAATTAATAAGGAACTATTGGATCGATTCGAACCAAATCTTGAAACTGCACATAGTTTTCGATTTGAGATGCACATGTTGAATTTCAGTTCGATAGTTCAGATAGGAATTGAGATTTCAGTGGTCAATTCGGCAAAGTGTGATATCAATTCCTTGATAACTGTTGGATCATTTCGAACCGAATCTTGAAACTGCACATAGTTTTCGAAATGAGATGCATATGTTGGATTTCAGTTCGATATTTCTGATAGGAATTGAGATTTCAGTGGTCAATTCGGCAAAGTGTGATATCAATTCCTTGAAAACTGTTGGATCAATTCGAACCGAATCTTGAAACTGCACATAGTTTTCGAAATGACATGCATATGTTCAATTTCAGTTCGATATTTCTGATAGGAATTGAGATTTCAGTGGTCTATTCGGCAAAGTGTGATATCAATTCCTCAAAAACTGTTGAACCAATTCGACCCAAATCTTGAAAACGCACATAGTTTTCGAATTGAGATGCACATGTTGAATTTCAGATCGATAGTTCTGATAGGAATGAAGATTTCAGTAGTCGATTCGGCAAAATATCATTTCAATTCCTAAGGTACTATTGGATCGATTCGAACCAAATCTTGAAACTGCACATAGTTTTCGATTTGAGATGCACATGTTGAATTTCAGTTCGAAAGTTCAGATAGGAATTGAGATTTCAGTGGTCTATTCGGCAAAGTGTGATATCAATTCCTCGAAAACTGTTGGATCAATTCGAACCGAATCTTGAAACTGCACATAGTTTTCGAATTGAGATGCATATGTTGAATTTCAGTTCGATAGTTCTGATAGGAATTGAGATTTCAGTGGTCTATTCGGCAAAGTGTGATATCAATTCCTCAAAAACTGTTGAACCAATTCGACCCAAATCTTGAAACTGCACATAGTTTTCGAATTGAGATGCACATGTTGAATTTCAGTTCGAAAGTTCAGATAGGAATTGAGATTTCAGTGGTCTATTCGGCAAAGTGTGATATCAATTCCTCAAAAACTGTTGAAACAATTCGACCCAAATCTTGAAACTGCACATAGTTTTCGAATTGAGATGCACATGTTGAATTTCAGATCGATAGTTCTGATAGGAATGAAGATTTCAGTAGTCGATTCGGCAAAATATCATTTCAATTCCTAAGGAACTATTGGATCGATTCGAACCAAATCTTGAAACTGCACATAGTTTTCGAATTGAGATGCACACGTTGAATTTCAGTTCGAAAGTTCAGATAGGAATTGAGATTTCAGTGGTCAATTCGGCAAAGTGTGATATCAATTCCTCGAAAACTGTTGGATCAATTCGAACCAAATCTTGAAGCTGCACATAGTTTTCGAATTGAGATGCACATGTTGAATTTCAGTTCGATAGTGCAGATAGGAATTGAGATTTCAGTGGTCTATTCGGCAAAGTGTGATATCAATTCCTCAAAAACTGTTGAACCAATTCGACCCAAATCTTGAAACTGCACATAGTTTTCGAATTGAGATGCACATGTTGAATTTCAGATCGATAGTTCTGATAGGAATGAAGATTTCAGTAGTCGATTCGGCAAAATATCATTTTAATTCCTAAGGTACTATTGAATCGATTCGAAACAAATCTTGAAACTGCACATAGTTTTCGAATTGAGATGCACATGTTGAATTTCAGTTCGAAAGTTCAGATAGGAATTGAGATTTCAGTGGTCAATTCGGCAAAGTGTGATATCAATTCCTCGAAAACTGTTGGATCAATTCGAACCGAATCTTGAAACTGCACATAGTTTTCGAATTGAGATGCTTATGTTGAATTTCAGTTCTATAGTTCTGATAGGAATTGAGATTTCAGTGGTCTATTCGGCAAAGTGTGATATCAATTCCTCAAAAACTGTTGAACCAATTCGACCCAAATCTTGAAACTGCACATAGTTTTCGAATTGAGATGCACATGTTGAATTTCAGTTCGAAAGTTCAGATAGGAATTGAGATTTCAGTGGTCAATTCGGCAAAGTGTGATATCAATTCCTCGAAAACTGTTGGATCAATTCGAACCAAATCTTGAAACGGCACATAGTTTTCGAAATGAGATGCACATGTTGAATTTCAGTTCGATAGTTCAGATAGGAATTGAGATTTCAGTGGTCAATTCGGCAAAGTGTGATATCAATTCCTTGAAAACTGTTGGATCAATTCGAACCAAATCTTGAAACTGCACATAGTTTTCGAAATGAGATGCACATGTTGAATTTCAGTTCGATGTTTCAGATAGGAATTGAGATTTCAGTGGTCAATTCGGCAAAGTGTGATATCAATTCCTCGAAAACTGTTGGATCAATTCGAACCGAATCTTGAAACTGCACATAGTTTTCGAATTGAGATGCATATGTTGAATTTCAGTTCTATAGTTCTGATAGGAATTGAGATTTCAGTGGTCTATTCGGCAAAGTGTGATATCAATTCCTCAAAAACTGTTGAACCAATTCGACCCAAATCTTGAAACTGCACATAGTTTTCGAATTGAGATGCACATGTTGAATTTCAGTTCGAAAGTTCAGATAGGAATTGAGATTTCAGTGGTCAATTCGGCAAAGTGTGATATCAATTCCTCGAAAACTGTTGGATCAATTCGAACCAAATCTTGAAACTGCACATAGTTTTCGAATTGAGATGCACATGTTGAATTTAAGTTCGATAGTTCAGATAGGAATTGAGATTTCAGTGGTCAATTCGGCAAAGTGTGATATCAATTCCTCGAAAACTGTTGGATCAATTCGAACCAAATCTTGAAACTGCACATAGTTTTCGAATTGAAATGCACATGTTGAATTTCAGTTCGATAGTGCAGATAGGAATTGAGATTTCAGTGGTCTATTCGGCAAAGTGTGATATCAATTCCTCAAAAACTGTTGAACCAATTCGACCCAAATCTTGAAACTGCACATAGTTTTCGTATTGAGATGCACATGTTGAATTTCAGTTCGAAAGTTCAGATAGGAATTGAGATTTCAGTGGTCAATTCGGCAAAGTGTGATATCAATTCCTCGAAAACTGTTGGATCAATTCGAAGCGAATCTTGAAACTGCACATAGTTTTCGAAATGAGATGCACATGTTGAATTTCAGATCGATAGTTCTAATAGGAATGGAGATTTCAGAAGTCGATTCGACAAAATATCATTTCAATTCTTAAGGAACTATTGGATCAATTCGAACCAAATCTCGAAACTGCACATAGTTTTCGGATTGAGATGCACATGTTGAATTTCAGTTCGATAGTTCAGATAGGAATTGAGATTTCAGTGGTCAATTCGGCAAAGTGTGATATCAATTCCTTGAAAACTGTTGGATCAATTCGAACCAAATCTTGAAACTGCACGTAGTTTTCGAATTGAGATGCACATGTTGAATTTCAGTTCGATAGTTCAGATAGGAATTGAGATTTCAGTGGTCAATTCGGCAAAGTGTGATATCAATTATTAAAAACTGTTGGATCAATTCGAACCAAATCTTGAAACTGCACATAGTTTTCGGATTGAGATGCACATGTTGAATTTCAGTTCGATAGTTCAGATAGGAATTGAGATTTCAGTGGTCAATTCGGCAAAGTGTGATATCAATTCCTTGAAAACTGTTGGATCATTTCGAACCGAATCTTGAAACTGCACATAGTTTTCGAAATGAGATGCATATGTTGGATTTCAGTTCGATATTTCTGATAGGAATTGAGATTTCAGTGGTCAATTCGGCAAAGTGTGATATCAATTCCTTGAAAACTGTTGGATCAATTCGAACCGAATCTTGAAACTGCACATAGTTTTCGAAATGACATGCATATGTTGAATTTCAGTTCGATTTTTCTGATAGGAATTGAGATTTCAGTGGTCTATTCGGCAAAGTGTGATATCAATTCCTTGAAAACTGTTGGATCAATTCGAACCAAATCTTGAAACTGCACGTAGTTTTCGAATTGAGATGCACATGTTGAATTTCAGTTCGATAGTTCAGATAGGAATTGAGATTTCAGTGGTCAATTCGGCAAAGTGTGATATCAATTCCTAAAAACTGTTGGATCAATTCGAACCAAATCTTGAAACTGCACATAGTTTTCGGATTGAGATGCATATATTGAATTTCAGATCGATAGTTCTGATAGGAATGAAGATTTCAGTAGTCGATTCGGCAAAATATCATTTCAATTCCTAAGGTACTATTGGATCGATTCGAACCAAATCTTGAAACTGCACATAGTTTTCGATTTGAGATGCACATGTTGAATTTCAGTTCGATAGTTCTGATAGGAATTGAGATTTCAGTGGTCTATTCG
This sequence comes from Coccinella septempunctata, assembly GCF_907165205.1. NCBI lineage: Eukaryota > Metazoa > Arthropoda > Insecta > Coleoptera > Coccinellidae > Coccinella > Coccinella septempunctata. The sequence goes on from NC_058196.1 coordinate 7,195,022, forward strand.
GCAAAGTGTGATATCAATTCCTCAAAAACTGTTGAACCAATTCGACCCAAATCTTGAAACTGCACATAGTTTTCGAATTGAGATGCACATGTTGAATTTCAGTTCGAAAGTTCAGATAGGAATTGAGATTTCAGTGGTCTATTCGGCAAAGTGTGATATCAATTCCTCAAAAACTGTTGAAACAATTCGACCCAAATCTTGAAACTGCACATAGTTTTCGAATTGAGATGCACATGTTGAATTTCAGATCGATAGTTCTGATAGGAATGAAGATTTCAGTAGTCGATTCGGCAAAACATCATTTCAATTCCTAAGGAACTATTGGATCGATTCGAACCAAATCTTGAAACTGCACATAGTTTTCGAATTGAGATGCACATGTTGAATTTCAGTTCGATAGTTCAGATAGGAATTGAGATTTCAGTGGTCAATTCGGCAAAGTGTGATATCAATTCCTCGAAAACTGTTGGATCAATTCGAACCAAATCTTGAAGCTGCACATAGTTTTCGAATTGAGATGCACATGTTGAATTTCAGTTCGATAGTGCAGATAGGAATTGAGATTTCAGTGGTCTATTCGGCAAAGTGTGATATCAATTCCTCAAAAACTGTTGAACCAATTCGACCCAAATCTTGAAACTGCACATAGTTTTCGAATTGAGATGCACATGTTGAATTTCAGATCGATAGTTCTGATAGGAATGAAGATTTCAGTAGTCGATTCGGCAAAATATCATTTTAATTCCTAAGGAACTATTGGATCAATTCGAACCAAATCTTGAAACTGCACATAGTTTCGGAAATGAGATGCATATGTTGAATTTCAGATCGATAGTTCTAATAGGAATGGAGATTTCAGAAGTCGATTCGACAAAATATCATTTCAATTCTTAAGGAACTATTAGATCGATTCGAAACAAATCTTGAAACTGCACATAGTTTTCGAATTGAGATGCACATGTTGAATTTCAGTTCGAAAGTTCAGATAGGAATTGAGATTTCAGTGGTCAATTCGGCAAAGTGTGATATCAATTCCTCGAAAACTGTTGGATCAATTCGAACCGAATCTTGAAACTGCACATAGTTTTCGAATTGAGATGCTTATGTTGAATTTCAGTTCTATAGTTCTGATAGGAATTGAGATTTCAGTGGTCTATTCGGCAAAGTGTGATATCAATTCCTCAAAAACTGTTGAACCAATTCGACCCAAATCTTGAAACTGCACATAGTTTTCGAATTGAGATGCACATGTTGAATTTCAGTTCGAAAGTTCAGATAGGAATTGAGATTTCAGTGGTCAATTCGGCAAAGTGTGATATCAATTCCTCGAAAACTGTTGGATCAATTCGAACCAAATTTTGAAACGGCACATAGTTTTCGAAATGAGATGCACATGTTGAATTTCAGTTCAATGTTTCAGATAGGAATTGAGATTTCAGTGGTCAATTCGGCAAAGTGTGATATCAATTCCTCGAAAACTCTTGGATCAATTCGAACCAAATCTTGAAACTGCACATAGTTTTCGAAATGAGATGCACATGTTGAATTTCAGTTCGATAGTTCAGATAGCAATTGAGATTTCAGTGGTCTATTCGGCAAAGTGTGATATCAATTTCCCAAAAACTGTTGGACCAATTCGACCCAAATCTTGAAACTGCACATAAATTTCGAAATGAGATGCACATGTTGAATTTCAGTTCGTTAGTTCAGATAGGAATTGAGATTTCAGTGGTCAATTCGGCAAAGTGTGATATCAATTTCCCAAAAACTGTTGGATCAATTCGACCCAAATCTAGAAACTGCACGTAGTTTTCGAAATGAGATGCATATGTTGAATTTCAGTTCGATATTTCTGATAGGAATTGAGATTTCAGTTGTCAATTCGGCAAAGTGTGATATCAATTCCTTGAAAACTGTTGGATCAATTCGAACCGAATCTTGAAACTGCACATAGTTTCGGAAATGAGATGCATATGTTGAATTTCAGATCGATAGTTCTAATAGGAATGGAGATTTCAGAAGTCGATTCGACAAAATATCATTTCAATTCTTAAGGAACTATTAGATCAATTCGAACCAAATCTTGAAACTGCACATAGTTTTCGGATTGAGATGCACATGTTGAATTTCAGTTCGATAGTTCAGATAGGAATTGAGATTTCAGTGGTCAATTCGGCAAAGTGTGATATCAATTCCTTGAAAACTGTTGGATCAATTCGAACCAAATCTTGAAACTGCACATAGTTTTCGAAATGAGATGCATATGTTGAATTTCAGTTCGATAGTTCTGATAGGAATTGTGATTTCAGTGGTCAATTCGGCAAAGTGTCATATCAATTCCTCGAAAACTGTTGAACCAATTCGACCCAAATCTTGAAACTGCACATAGTTATCGAATTGAGATGCACATGTTGAATTTCAGATCGATAGTTCTAATAGGAATGGAGATTTCAGAAGTCGATTCGACAAAAATATCATTTCAATTCCCAAGGAACTATTGGATCAATTCGAACCAAATCTTGAAACTGCACATAGTTTTCGGATTGAGATGCACATGTTGAATTTCAGTTCGATAGTGCAGATAGGAATCGAGAATTCAGTGGACGATTCAACATAGTATCATTTGAATTCCTAAGGAACTATTGGATCGATTCGAACCAAATCTTGAAACTGCACATAGTTTTCGAATTGAGATGCACATGTTGAATTTCAGTTCGATAGTTCATATAGGAATTGAGATATCAGTGGTCAATTCGGCAAAGTGTGATATCAATTCCTCGAAAACTGTTGGATCAATTCGAACCAAATCTTGAAACTGCATATAGTTTTCGAATTGAGATGCACATGTTGAATTTCAGATCGATAGTTCTGATAGGAATGAAGATTTCAGTAGTCGATTCGGCAAAATATCATTTCAATTCCTAAGGAACTATTGGATCGATTCGAACCAAATCTTGAAACTGCACATAGTTTTCGAATTGAGATGCACACGTTGAATTTCAGTTCGAAAGTTCAGATAGGAATTGAGATTTCAGTGGTCAATTCGGCAAAGTGTGATATCAATTCCTCGAAAACTGTTGGATCAATTCGAACCAAATCTTGAAGCTGCACATAGTTTTCGAATTGAGATGCACATGTTGAATTTCAGTTCGATAGTGCAGATAGGAATTGAGATTTCAGTGGTCTATTCGGCAAAGTGTGATATCAATTCCTCAAAAACTGTTGAACCAATTCGACCCAAATCTTGAAACTGCACATAGTTTTCGAATTGAGATGCACATGTTGAATTTCAGATCGATAGTTCTGATAGGAATGAAGATTTCAGTAGTCGATTCGGCAAAATATCATTTTAATTCCTAAGGTACTATTGAATCGATTCGAAACAAATCTTGAAACTGCACATAGTTTTCGAATTGAGATGCACATGTTGAATTTCAGTTCGAAAGTTCAGATAGGAATTGAGATTTCAGTGGTCAATTCGGCAAAGTGTGATATCAATTCCTCGAAAACTGTTGGATCAATTCGAACCGAATCTTGAAACTGCACATAGTTTTCGAATTGAGATGCTTATGTTGAATTTCAGTTCTATAGTTCTGATAGGAATTGAGATTTCAGTGGTCTATTCGGCAAAGTGTGATATCAATTCCTCAAAAACTGTTGAACCAATTCGACCCAAATCTTGAAACTGCACATAGTTTTCGAATTGAGATGCACATGTTGAATTTCAGTTCGAAAGTTCAGATAGGAATTGAGATTTCAGTGGTCAATTCGGCAAAGTGTGATATCAATTCCTCGAAAACTGTTGGATCAATTCGAACCAAATCTTGAAACGGCACATAGTTTTCGAAATGAGATGCACATGTTGAATTTCAGTTCGATAGTTCAGATAGGAATTGAGATTTCAGTGGTCAATTCGGCAAAGTGTGATATCAATTCCTTGAAAACTGTTGGATCAATTCGAACCAAATCTTGAAACTGCACATAGTTTTCGAAATGAGATGCACATGTTGAATTTCAGTTCGATGTTTCAGATAGGAATTGAGATTTCAGTGGTCAATTCGGCAAAGTGTGATATCAATTCCTCGAAAACTGTTGGATCAATTCGAACCGAATCTTGAAACTGCACATAGTTTTCGAATTGAGATGCATATGTTGAATTTCAGTTCTATAGTTCTGATAGGAATTGAGATTTCAGTGGTCTATTCGGCAAAGTGTGATATCAATTCCTCAAAAACTGTTGAACCAATTCGACCCAAATCTTGAAACTGCACATAGTTTTCGAATTGAGATGCACATGTTGAATTTCAGTTCGAAAGTTCAGATAGGAATTGAGATTTCAGTGGTCAATTCGGCAAAGTGTGATATCAATTCCTCGAAAACTGTTGGATCAATTCGAACCAAATCTTGAAACTGCACATAGTTTTCGAATTGAGATGCACATGTTGAATTTAAGTTCGATAGTTCAGATAGGAATTGAGATATCAGTGGTCAATTCGGCAAAGTGTGATATCAATTCCTCGAAAACTGTTGGATCAATTCGAACCAAATCTTGAAACTGCACATAGTTTTCGAATTGAAATGCACATGTTGAATTTCAGTTCGATAGTGCAGATAGGAATTGAGATTTCAGTGGTCTATTCGGCAAAGTGTGATATCAATTCCTCAAAAACTGTTGAACCAATTCGACCCAAATCTTGAAACTGCACATAGTTTTCGTATTGAGATGCACATGTTGAATTTCAGTTCGAAAGTTCAGATAGGAATTGAGATTTCAGTGGTTAATTCGGCAAAGTGTGATATCAATTCCTCGAAAACTGTTGGATCAATTCGAAGCGAATCTTGAAACTGCACATAGTTTTCGAAATGAGATGCACATGTTGAATTTCAGTTCGATAGTTCTAATAGGAATGGAGATTTCAGAAGTCGATTCGACAAAATATCATTTCAATTCTTAAGGAACTATTGGATCAATTCGAACCAAATCTCGAAACTGCACATAGTTTTCGGATTGAGATGCACATGTTGAATTTCAGTTCGATAGTTCAGATAGGAATTGAGATTTCAGTGGTCAATTCGGCAAAGTGTGATATCAATTCCTTGAAAACTGTTGGATCAATTCGAACCAAATCTTGAAACTGCACGTAGTTTTCGAATTGAGATGCACATGTTGAATTTCAGTTCGATAGTTCAGATAGGAATTGAGATTTCAGTGGTCAATTCGGCAAAGTGTGATATCAATTATTAAAAACTGTTGGATCAATTCGAACCAAATCTTGAAACTGCACATAGTTTTCGGATTGAGATGCACATGTTGAATTTCAGTTCGATAGTTCAGATAGGAATTGAGATTTCAGTGGTCAATTCGGCAAAGTGTGATATCAATTCCTTGAAAACTGTTGGATCATTTCGAACCGAATCTTGAAACTGCACATAGTTTTCGAAATGAGATGCATATGTTGGATTTCAGTTCGATATTTCTGATAGGAATTGAGATTTCAGTGGTCAATTCGGCAAAGTGTGATATCAATTCCTTGAAAACTGTTGGATCAATTCGAACCGAATCTTGAAACTGCACGTAGTTTTCGAATTGAGATGCACATGTTGAATTTCAGTTCGATAGTTCAGATAGGAATTGAGATTTCAGTGGTCAATTCGGCAAAGTGTGATATCAATTCCTAAAAACTGTTGGATCAATTCGAACCAAATCTTGAAACTGCACATAGTTTTCGGATTGAGATGCATATATTGAATTTCAGATCGATAGTTCTGATAGGAATGAAGATTTCAGTAGTCGATTCGGCAAAATATCATTTCAATTCCTAAGGTACTATTGGATCGATTCGAACCAAATCTTGAAACTGCACATAGTTTTCGATTTGAGATGCACATGTTGAATTTCAGTTCGATAGTTCTGATAGGAATTGAGATTTCAGTGGTCTATTCGGCAAAGTGTGATATCAATTCCTCAAAAACTGTTGAACCAATTCGACCCAAATCTTGAAACTGCACATAGTTTTCGAATTGAGATGCACATGTTGAATTTCAGTTCGAAAGTTCAGATAGGAATTGAGATTTCAGTGGTCTATTCGGCAAAGTGTGATATCAATTCCTCAAAAACTGTTGAAACAATTCGACCCAAATCTTGAAACTGCACATAGTTTTCGAATTGAGATGCACATGTTGAATTTCAGATCGATAGTTCTGATAGGAATGAAGATTTCAGTAGTCGATTCGGCAAAACATCATTTCAATTCCTAAGGAACTATTGGATCGATTCGAACCAAATCTTGAAACTGCACATAGTTTTCGAATTGAGATGCACATGTTGAATTTCAGTTCGAAAGTTCAGATAGGAATTGAGATTTCAGTGGTCAATTCGGCAAAGTGTGATATCAATTCCTCGAAAACTGTTGGATCAATTCGAACCAAATCTTGAAGCTGCACATAGTTTTCGAATTGAGATGCACATGTTGAATTTCAGTTCGATAGTGCAGATAGGAATTGAGATTTCAGTGGTCTATTCGGCAAAGTGTGATATCAATTCCTCAAAAACTGTTGAACCAATTCGACCCAAATCTTGAAACTGCACATAGTTTTCGAATTGAGATGCACATGTTGAATTTCAGATCGATAGTTCTGATAGGAATGAAGATTTCAGTAGTCGATTCGGCAAAATATCATTTTAATTCCTAAGGAACTATTGGATCAATTCGAACCAAATCTTGAAACTGCACATAGTTTCGGAAATGAGATGCATATGTTGAATTTCAGATCGATAGTTCTAATAGGAATGGAGATTTCAGAAGTCGATTCGACAAAATATCATTTCAATTCTTAAGGAACTATTAGATCGATTCGAAACAAATCTTGAAACTGCACATAGTTTTCGAATTGAGATGCACATGTTGAATTTCAGATCGATAGTTCTGATAGGAATGAAGATTTCAGTAGTCGATTCGGCAAAATATCATTTCAATTCCTAAGGTACTATTGGATCGATTCGAACCAAATCTTGAAACTGCACATAGTTTTCGATTTGAGATGCACATGTTGAATTTCAGTTCGATAGTTCTGATAGGAATTGAGATTTCAGTGGTCTATTCGGCAAAGTGTGATATCAATTCCTCAAAAACTGTTGAACCAATTCGACCCAAATCTTGAAACTGCACATAGTTTTCGAATTGAGATGCACATGTTGAATTTCAGTTCGAAAGTTCAGATAGGAATTGAGATTTCAGTAGTCGATTCGGCAAAACATCATTTCAATTCCTAAGGAACTATTGGATCGATTCGAACCAAATCTTGAAACTGCACATAGTTTTCGAATTGAGATGCACATGTTGAATTTCAGTTCGAAAGTTCAGATAGGAATTGAGATTTCAGTGGTCAATTCGGCAAAGTGTGATATCAATTCCTCGAAAACTGTTGGATCAATTCGAACCAAATCTTGAAGCTGCACATAGTTTTCGAATTGAGATGCACATGTTGAATTTCAGTTCGATAGTGCAGATAGGAATTGAGATTTCAGTGGTCTATTCGGCAAAGTGTGATATCAATTCCTCAAAAACTGTTGAACCAATTCGACCCAAATCTTGAAACTGCACATAGTTTTCGAATTGAGATGCACATGTTGAATTTCAGATCGATAGTTCTGATAGGAATGAAGATTTCAGTAGTCGATTCGGCAAAATATCATTTTAATTCCTAAGGAACTATTGGATCAATTCGAACCAAATCTTGAAACTGCACATAGTTTCGGAAATGAGATGCATATGTTGAATTTCAGATCGATAGTTCTAATAGGAATGGAGATTTCAGAAGTCGATTCGACAAAATATCATTTCAATTCTTAAGGAACTATTAGATCGATTCGAAACAAATCTTGAAACTGCACATAGTTTTCGAATTGAGATGCACATGTTGAATTTCAGTTCGAAAGTTCAGATAGGAATTGAGATTTCAGTGGTCAATTCGGCAAAGTGTGATATCAATTCCTCGAAAACTGTTGGATCAATTCGAACCGAATCTTGAAACTGCACATAGTTTTCGAATTGAGATGCTTATGTTGAATTTCAGTTCTATAGTTCTGATAGGAATTGAGATTTCAGTGGTCTATTCGGCAAAGTGTGATATCAATTCCTCAAAAACTGTTGAACCAATTCGACCCAAATCTTGAAACTGCACATAGTTTTCGAATTGAGATGCACATGTTGAATTTCAGTTCGAAAGTTCAGATAGGAATTGAGATTTCAGTGGTCAATTCGGCAAAGTGTGATATCAATTCCTCGAAAACTGTTGGATCAATTCGAACCAAATTTTGAAACGGCACATAGTTTTCGAAATGAGATGCACATGTTGAATTTCAGTTCAATGTTTCAGATAGGAATTGAGATTTCAGTGGTCAATTCGGCAAAGTGTGATATCAATTCCTCGAAAACTGTTGGATCAATTCGAACCAAATCTTGAAACTGCACATAGTTTTCGAAATGAGATGCACATGTTGAATTTCAGTTCGATAGTTCAGATAGCAATTGAGATTTCAGTGGTCTATTCGGCAAAGTGTGATATCAATTTCCCAAAAACTGTTGGACCAATTCGACCCAAATCTTGAAACTGCACATAAATTTCGAAATGAGATGCACATGTTGAATTTCAGTTCGTTAGTTCAGATAGGAATTGAGATTTCAGTGGTCAATTCGGCAAAGTGTGATATCAATTTCCCAAAAACTGTTGGATCAATTCGACCCAAATCTTGAAACTGCACGTAGTTTTCGAAATGAGATGCATATGTTGAATTTCAGTTCGATATTTCTGATAGGAATTGAGATTTCAGTTGTCAATTCGGCAAAGTGTGATATCAATTCCTTGAAAACTGTTGGATCAATTCGAACCGAATCTTGAAACTGCACATAGTTTCGGAAATGAGATGCATATGTTGAATTTCAGATCGATAGTTCTAATAGGAATGGAGATTTCAGAAGTCGATTCGACAAAATATCATTTCAATTCTTAAGGAACTATTAGATCAATTCGAACCAAATCTTGAAACTGCACATAGTTTTCGGATTGAGATGCACATGTTGAATTTCAGTTCGATAGTTCAGATAGGAATTGAGATTTCAGTGGTCAATTCGGCAAAGTGTGATATCAATTCCTTGAAAACTGTTGGATCAATTCGAACCAAATCTTGAAACTGCACATAGTTTTCGAAATGAGATGCATATGTTGAATTTCAGTTCGATAGTTCTGATAGGAATTGTGATTTCAGTGGTCAATTCGGCAAAGTGTCATATCAATTCCTCGAAAACTGTTGAACCAATTCGACCCAAATCTTGAAACTGCACATAGTTATCGAATTGAGATGCACATGTTGAATTTCAGATCGATAGTTCTAATAGGAATGGAGATTTCAGAAGTCGATTCGACAAAAATATCATTTCAATTCCCAAGGAACTATTGGATCAATTCGAACCAAATCTTGAAACTGCACATAGTTTTCGGATTGAGATGCACATGTTGAATTTCAGTTCGATAGTGCAGATAGGAATCGAGAATTCAGTGGACGATTCAACATAGTATCATTTGAATTCCTAAGGAACTATTGGATCGATTCGAACCAAATCTTGAAACTGCACATAGTTTTCGAAATGAGATGCATATGTTGAATTTCAGTTCGATAGTTCTGATAGGAATTGAGATTTCAGTGGTCTATTCGGCAAAGTGTGATATCAATTCCTCAAAAACTGTTGAACCAATTCGACCCAAATCTTGAAACTGCACATAGTTTTCGAATTGAGATGCACATGTTGAATTTCAGTTCGAAAGTTCAGATAGGAATTGAGATTTCAGTGGTCTATTCGGCAAAGTGTGATATCAATTCCTCAAAAACTGTTGAAACAATTCGACCCAAATCTTGAAACTGCACATAGTTTTCGAATTGAGATGCACATGTTGAATTTCAGATCGATAGTTCTGATAGGAATGAAGATTTCAGTAGTCGATTCGGCAAAATATCATTTCAATTCCTAAGGTACTATTGGATCGATTCGAACCAAATCTTGAAACTGCACATAGTTTTCGATTTGAGATGCACATGTTGAATTTCAGTTCGATAGTTCTGATAGGAATTGAGATTTCAGTGGTCTATTCGGCAAAGTGTGATATCAATTCCTCAAAAACTGTTGAACCAATTCGACCCAAATCTTGAAACTGCACATAGTTTTCGAATTGAGATGCACATGTTGAATTTCAGTTCGAAAGTTCAGATAGGAATTGAGATTTCAGTGGTCTATTCGGCAAATCAATTCCTCAAAAACTGTTGAAACAATTCGACCCAAATCTTGAAACTGCACATAGTTTTCGAATTGAGATGCACATGTTGAATTTCAGATCGATAGTTCTGATAGGAATGAAGATTTCAGTAGTCGATTCGGCAAAACATCATTTCAATTCCTAAGGAACTATTGGATCGATTCGAACCAAATCTTGAAACTGCACATAGTTTTCGAATTGAGATGCACATGTTGAATTTCAGTTCGAAAGTTCAGATAGGAATTGAGATTTCAGTGGTCAATTCGGCAAAGTGTGATATCAATTCCTCGAAAACTGTTGGATCAATTCGAACCAAATCTTGAAGCTGCACATAGTTTTCGAATTGAGATGCACATGTTGAATTTCAGTTCGATAGTGCAGATAGGAATTGAGATTTCAGTGGTCTATTCGGCAAAGTGTGATATCAATTCCTCAAAAACTGTTGAACCAATTCGACCCAAATCTTGAAACTGCACATAGTTTTCGAATTGAGATGCACATGTTGAATTTCAGATCGATAGTTCTGATAGGAATGAAGATTTCAGTAGTCGATTCGGCAAAATATCATTTTAATTCCTAAGGAACTATTGGATCAATTCGAACCAAATCTTGAAACTGCACATAGTTTCGGAAATGAGATGCATATGTTGAATTTCAGATCGATAGTTCTAATAGGAATGGAGATTTCAGAAGTCGATTCGACAAAATATCATTTCAATTCTTAAGGAACTATTAGATCGATTCGAAACAAATCTTGAAACTGCACATAGTTTTCGAATTGAGATGCACATGTTGAATTTCAGTTCGAAAGTTCAGATAGGAATTGAGATTTCAGTGGTCAATTCGGCAAAGTGTGATATCAATTCCTCGAAAACTGTTGGATCAATTCGAACCGAATCTTGAAACTGCACATAGTTTTCGAATTGAGATGCTTATGTTGAATTTCAGTTCTATAGTTCTGATAGGAATTGAGATTTCAGTGGTCTATTCGGCAAAGTGTGATATCAATTCCTCAAAAACTGTTGAACCAATTCGACCCAAATCTTGAAACTGCACATAGTTTTCGAATTGAGATGCACATGTTGAATTTCAGTTCGAAAGTTCAGATAGGAATTGAGATTTCAGTGGTCAATTCGGCAAAGTGTGATATCAATTCCTCGAAAACTGTTGGATCAATTCGAACCAAATTTTGAAACGGCACATAGTTTTCGAAATGAGATGCACATGTTGAATTTCAGTTCAATGTTTCAGATAGGAATTGAGATTTCAGTGGTCAATTCGGCAAAGTGTGATATCAATTCCTCGAAAACTGTTGGATCAATTCGAACCAAATCTTGAAACTGCACATAGTTTTCGAAATGAGATGCACATGTTGAATTTCAGTTCGATAGTTCAGATAGCAATTGAGATTTCAGTGGTCTATTCGGCAAAGTGTGATATCAATTTCCCAAAAACTGTTGGACCAATTCGACCCAAATCTTGAAACTGCACATAAATTTCGAAATGAGATGCACATGTTGAATTTCAGTTCGTTAGTTCAGATAGGAATTGAGATTTCAGTGGTCAATTCGGCAAAGTGTGATATCAATTTCCCAAAAACTGTTGGATCAATTCGACCCAAATCTTGAAACTGCACGTAGTTTTCGAAATGAGATGCATATGTTGAATTTCAGTTCGATATTTCTGATAGGAATTGAGATTTCAGTTGTCAATTCGGCAAAGTGTGATATCAATTCCTTGAAAACTGTTGGATCAATTCGAACCGAATCTTGAAACTGCACATAGTTTCGGAAATGAGATGCATATGTTGAATTTCAGATCGATAGTTCTAATAGGAATGGAGATTTCAGAAGTCGATTCGACAAAATATCATTTCAATTCTTAAGGAACTATTAGATCAATTCGAACCAAATCTTGAAACTGCACATAGTTTTCGGATTGAGATGCACATGTTGAATTTCAGTTCGATAGTTCAGATAGGAATTGAGATTTCAGTGGTCAATTCGGCAAAGTGTGATATCAATTCCTTGAAAACTGTTGGATCAATTCGAACCAAATCTTGAAACTGCACATAGTTTTCGAAATGAGATGCATATGTTGAATTTCAGTTCGATAGTTCTGATAGGAATTGTGATTTCAGTGGTCAATTCGGCAAAGTGTCATATCAATTCCTCGAAAACTGTTGAACCAATTCGACCCAAATCTTGAAACTGCACATAGTTATCGAATTGAGATGCACATGTTGAATTTCAGATCGATAGTTCTAATAGGAATGGAGATTTCAGAAGTCGATTCGACAAAAATATCATTTCAATTCCCAAGGAACTATTGGATCAATTCGAACCAAATCTTGAAACTGCACATAGTTTTCGGATTGAGATGCACATGTTGAATTTCAGTTCGATAGTGCAGATAGGAATCGAGAATTCAGTGGACGATTCAACATAGTATCATTTGAATTCCTAAGGAACTATTGGATCGATTCGAACCAAATCTTGAAACTGCACATAGTTTTCGAATTGAGATGCACATGTTGAATTTCAGTTCGATAGTTCATATAGGAATTGAGATATCAGTGGTCAATTCGGCAAAGTGTGATATCAATTCCTCGAAAACTGTTGGATCAATTCGAACCAAATCTTGAAACTGCATATAGTTTTCGAATTGAGATGCACATGTTGAATTTCAGTTCGATAGTGCAGATAGGAATTGAGATTTCAGTGGTCTATTCGGCAAAGTGTGATATCAATTCCTAGAAAACTGTTGGATCAATTCGAACCGAATCTTGAAACTGCACATAGTTTTCGAAATGAGATGCATATGTTGAATTTCAGCTCGATATTTCTGATAGGAATTGAGATTTCAGTGGTCAATTCGGCAAAGTGTGATATCAATTCCTTGAAAACTGTTGGATCAATTCGAACCGAATCTTGAAACTGCACATAGTTTTCGAAATGAGATGCATATGTTGAATTTCAGTTCGATATTTCTGATAGGAATTGAGATCTCAGTGGTCTATTCGGCAAAGTGTGATATCAATTCAAAAACTGTTGAACCAATTCGACTCAAATCTTGAAAACGCACATAGTTTTCGAATTGAGATGCACATGTTGAATTTCAGATCGATAGTTCTGATAGGAATGAAAATTTCAGTAGTCGATTCGGCAAAATATCATTTCAATTCCTAAGGTACTATTGGATCGATTCGAACCAAATCTTGAAACTGCACATAGTTTTCGAATTGAGATGCACATATTGAATTTCAGTTCGAAAGTTCAGATAGGAATTGAGATTTCAGTGGTCAATTCGGCAAAGTGTGATATCAATTCCTCGAAAACTGTTGGATCAATTCGAACCGAATCTTGAGACTGCACATAGTTTTCGAATTGAGATGCACATGTTGAATTTCAGTTCGATAGTGCAGATAGGAATTGAGATTTCAGTGGTCTATTCGGCAAAGTGTGATATCAATTCCTCGAAAACTGTTGGATCAATTCGAACCAAATCTTGAAACTGCACATAGTTTTCGAAATGAGATGCACATGTTGAATTTCAGATCGATAGTTCTAATAGGAATGGAGATTTCAGGAGTCGATTCGACAAAACATCATTTCAATTCTTAAGGAACTATTGGATCAATTCGAACCAAATCTTGAAACTGCACATAGTTTTCGGATTGAGATGCACATGTTGAATTTCAGTTCGATAGTTCAGATAGGAATTGAGATTTCAGTGGTCGAATCGACAAAATATCATTTCAATTCCTAAGGAACTATTGGATCAATTCGACCCAAATCCCGAAACTGTACACAGTTTTTGATTTGAGATGCATATGTTGAATTTTAGTTCGATAGTTCAGATAGGAAATGTGATTTCAGTGGTCAATTCGGCAAAGTGTCATATCAATTCCTCGAAAACTGTTGGATCAATTCGAACCAAATCTTGAAACTTTACATTGTTTTCGGATTGAGATGCATATGTTGAATTTCAGTTCGATAGTTCAGATAGGAATTGAGATTTCAGTGGTCAATTCGGCAAAGTGTGATATCAATTCCTCGAAAACTGTTGAACCAATTCGACCCAAATCTTGAAACTGCACATAGTTTTCGAATTGAGATGCATATGTTGAATTTCAGATCGATAGTTCTAATAGGAATGGAGATTTCAGAAGTCGATTCGACAAAATATCATTTCAATTCCCAAGGAACTATTGGATCAATTCGAACCAAATCTTGAAACTGCACATAGTTTTCGGATTGAGATGCACATGTTGAATTTCAGTCGATAGTTCAGATAGGAATTGAGATTTCAGTGGTCAATTCGGCAAAGTGTGATATCAATTCCTTGAAAACTGTTGGATCAATTCGAACCGAATCTTGAAACTGCACATAGTTTTCGAAATGAGATGCATATGTTGAATTTCAGTTCGATATTTCTGATAGGAATTGAGATTTCAGTGGTCAATTCGGCGAAGTGTGATATCAATTCCTTGAAAACTGTTGGATCAATTCGAACCGAATCTTGAAACTGCACATAGTTTTCGAATTGAGATGCACATGTTGAATTTCAGATCGATAGTTCTGATAGGAATGAAGATTTCAGTAGTCGATTCGGCAAAATATCATTTCAATTCCTAAGGAACTATTCGATCAATTCGAACCAAATCTTGAAACTGCACGTAGTTTTCGAATTGAGATGCACATGTTGAATTTCAGTTCGATAGTTCAGATAGGAATTGAGATTTCAGTGGTCAATTCGGCAAAGTGTGATATCAATTCCTTGAAAACTTGGATCATTTCGAACCGAATCTTGAAACTGCACATAGTTTTCGAAATGAGATGCATATGTTGGATTTCAGTTCGATATTTCTGATAGGAATTGAGATTTCAGTGGTCAAATCGGCAAAGTGTGATATCAATTCCTAGAAAACTGTTGGATCAATTCGAACCGAATCTTGAAACTGCACATAGTTTTCCAAATGACATGCATATGTTGAATTTCAGTTCGATATTTCTGATAGGAATTGAGATTTCAGTGGTCTATTCGGCAAAGTGTGATATCAATTCCTCAAAAACTGTTGAACCAATTCGACCAAAATCTTGAAAACGCACATAGTTTTCGAATTGAGATGCACATGTTGAATTTCAGATCGATAGTTCTGATAGGAATGAAGATTTCAGTAGTCGATTCGGCAAAATATCATTTCAATTCCTAAGGTACTATTGGATCGATTCGAACCAAATCTTGAAACTGCACATAGTTTTCGAATTGAGATGCACATGTTGAATTTCAGTTCGAAAGTTCAGATAGGAATTGAGATTTCAGTGGTCTATTCGGCAAAGTGTGATATCAATTCCTCGAAAACTGTTGGATCAATTCGAACCGAATCTTGAAACTGCACATAGTTTTCGAATTGAGATGCATATGTTGAATTTCAGTTCGATAGTTCTGATAGGAATTGAGATTTCAGTGGTCTATTCGGCAAAGTGTGATATCAATTCCTCAAAAACTGTTGAACCAATTCGACCCAAATCTTGAAAACGCACATAGTTTTCGAATTGAGATGCACATGTTGAATTTCAGATCGATAGTTCTGATAGGAATGAAGATTTCAGTAGTCGATTCGGCAAAATATCATTTCAATTCCTAAGGTACTATTGGATCGATTCGAACCAAATCTTGAAACTGCACATAGTTTTCGAATTGAGATGCACATGTTGAATTTCAGTTCGAAAGTTCAGATAGGAATTGAGATTTCAGTGGTCTATTCGGCAAAGTGTGATATCAATTCCTCGAAAACTGTTGGATCAATTCGAACCGAATCTTGAAACTGCACATAGTTTTCGAATTGAGATGCACATGTTGAATTTCAGTTCGATAGTTCAGATAGGAATTGAGATTTCAGTGGTCAATTCGGCAAAGTGTGATATCAATTCCTAAAAACTGTTGGATCAATTCGAACCAAATCTTGAAACTGCACATAGTTTTCGGATTGAGATGCACATGTTGAATTTCAGTTCGATAGTTCAGATAGGAATTGAGATTTCAGTGGTCAATTCGGCAAAGTGTGATATCAATTCCTTGAAAACTGTTGGATCATTTCGAACCGAATCTTGAAACTGCACATAGTTTTCGAAATGAGATGCATATGTTGGATTTCAGTTCGATATTTCTGATAGGAATTGAGATTTCAGTGGTCAATTCGGCAAAGTGTGATATCAATTCCTTGAAAACTGTTGGATCAATTCGAACCAAATCTTGAAACTGCACATAGTTTTCGAAATGAGATGCACATGTTGAATTTCAGTTCGATGTTTCAGATAGGAATTGAGATTTCAGTGGTCAATTCGGCAAAGTGTGATATCAATTCATCGAAAACTGTTGGATCAATTCGAACCAAATCTTGAAACTGCACATAGTTTTCGAAATGAGATGCACATGTTGAATTTCAGTTCGATAGTTCAGATAGCAATTGAGATTTCAGTGGTCTATTCGGCAAAGTGTGATATCAATTTCCCAAAAACTGTTGGACCAATTCGACCCAAATCTTGAAACTGCACATAGATTTCGAAATGAGATGCACATGTTGAATTTCAGTTCGTTAGTTCAGATAGGAATTGAGATTTCAGTGGTCAATTCGGCAAAGTGTGATATCAATTCCTTGAAAACTGTTGGATCAATTCGACCCAAATCTTGAAACTGCACGTAGTTTTCGAAATGAGATGCATATGTTGAATTTCAGTTCGATATTTCTGATAGGAATTGAGATTTCAGTTGTCAATTCGGCAAAGTGTGATATCAATTCCTTGAAAACTGTTGGATCAATTCGAACCGAATCTTGAAACTGCACATAGTTTCGGAAATGAGATGCATATGTTGAATTTCAGATCGATAGTTCTAATAGGAATGGAGATTTCAGAAGTCGATTCGACAAAATATCATTTCAATTCTTAAGGAACTATTAGATCAATTTGAACCAAATCTTGAAACTGCACATAGTTTTCGGATTGAGATGCACATGTTGAATTTCAGTTCGATGTTTCAGATAGGAATTGAGATTTCAGTTGTCAATTCGGCAAAGTTTGATATCAATTCCTTGAAAACTGTTGGATCAATTCGAACCGAATCTTGAAACTGCACATAGTTTCGCAAATGAGATGCATATGTTGAATTTCAGATCGATAGTTCTAATAGGAATGGAGATTTCAGTAGTCGATTCGGCAAAATATCATTTCAATTCCTAAGGAACTATTGGATCGATTCGAACCAAATCTTGAAACTGCACATAGTTTTCGAATTGAGATGCACATGTTGAATTCCAGTTCGATAGTTCAGATAGGAATTGAGATATCAGTGGTCAATTCGGCAAAGTGTGATATCAATTCCTCGAAAACTGTTGTATTAATTCGAAACAAATCTTGAAACTGCACATAGTTTTCGAATTGAGATGCTTATGTTGAATTTCAGTTCGATAGTGCAGATAGGAATCGAGAATTCAGTGGACGATTCAACATAGTATCATTTGAATTCCTAAGGAACTATTGGATCGATTCGAACCAAGTCTTGAAACTGCACATAGTTTTCGAATTGAGATGCACATGTTGAATTTCAGTTCGATAGTTCAAAAGGAATTGAAATATCAGTGGTCAATTCGGCAAAGTGTGATATCAATTCCTCGAAAACTGTTGGATCAATTCGAACCAAATCTTGAAACTGCATATAGTTTTCGAATTGAGATGCACATGTTGGATTTCAGTACGATAGTGCAGATAGGAATTGAGATTTCAGTGGTCTATTCGGCAAAGTGTGATATCAATTCCTAGAAAACTGTTGGATCAATTCGAACCGAATCTTGAAACTGCACATAGTTTTCGAAATGAGATGCATATGTTGAATTTCAGTTCGATATTTCTGATAGGAATTGAGATTTCAGTGGTCAATTCGGCAAAGTCTGAAATCAATTCCTTGAAAACTGTTGGATCAATTCGAACCGAATCTTGAAACTGCACATAGTTTTCGAAATGAGATGCATATGTTGAATTTCAGTTCGATATTACTGATAGGAATTGAGATCTCAGTGGTCTATTCGGCAAAGTGTGATATCAATTCAAAAACTGTTGAACCAATTCGACCCAAATCTTGAAAACGCACATAGTTTTCGAATTGAGATGCACATGTTGAATTTCAGATCGATAGTTGTGATAGGAATGAAGATTTCAGTATTCGATTCGGCAAAATATCATTTCAATTCCTAAGGTACTATTGGATCGATTCGAACCAAATCTTGAAACTGCACATAGTTTTCGAATTGAGATGCACATATTGAATTTCAGTTCGAAAGTTCAGATAGGAATTGAGATTTCAGTGGTCAATTCGGCAAAGTGTGATATCAATTCCTCGAAAACTGTTGGATCAATTCGAACCGAATCTTGAGACTGCAGATAGTTTTCGAATTGAGATGCACATG
The DNA here is from genome assembly GCF_907165205.1 of Coccinella septempunctata. Lineage (NCBI taxonomy): Eukaryota > Metazoa > Arthropoda > Insecta > Coleoptera > Coccinellidae > Coccinella > Coccinella septempunctata. Next base: position 7,213,800 of record NC_058196.1, read on the forward strand.
TTGAATTTCAGTTCGATAGTGCAGATAGGAATTGAGATTTCAGTGGTCTATTCGGCAAAGTGTGATATCAATTCCTCGAAAACTGTTGGAATCAATTCGAACCAAATCTTGAAACTGCACATAGTTTTCGAAATGAGATGCACATGTTGAATTTAGGATCGATAGTTCAGATAGGAATTGTGATTTCAGTGGTCAATTCGGCAAAGTGTCATATCAATTCCTCGAAAACTGTTGAACCAATTCGACCCAAATCTTGAAACTGCACATAGTTATCGAATTGAGATGCACATGTTGAATTTCAGATCGATAGTTCTAATAGGAATGGAGATTTCAGAAGTCGATTCGACAAAAATATCATTTCAATTCCCAAGGAACTATTGGATCAATTCGAACCAAATCTTGAAACTGCACATAGTTTTCGGATTGAGATGCACATGTTGAATTTCAGTTCGATAGTGCAGATAGGAATCGAGAATTCAGTGGACGATTCAACATAGTATCATTTGAATTCCTAAGGAACTATTGGATCGATTCGAACCAAATCTTGAAACTGCACATAGTTTTCGAATTGAGATGCACATGTTGAATTTCAGTTCGATAGTTCATATAGGAATTGAGATATCAGTGGTCAATTCGGCAAAGTGTGATATCAATTCCTCGAAAACTGTTGGATCAATTCGAACCAAATCTTGAAACTGCATATAGTTTTCGAATTGAGATGCACATGTTGAATTTCAGTTCGATAGTGCAGATAGGAATTGAGATTTCAGTGGTCTATTCGGCAAAGTGTGATATCAATTCCTAGAAAACTGTTGGATCAATTCGAACCGAATCTTGAAACTGCACATAGTTTTCGAAATGAGATGCATATGTTGAATTTCAGTTCGATATTTCTGATAGGAATTGAGATCTCAGTGGTCTATTCGGCAAAGTGTGATATCAATTCAAAAACTGTTGAACCAATTCGACTCAAATCTTGAAACGCACATAGTTTTCGAATTGAGATGCACATGTTGAATTTCAGATCGATAGTTCTGATAGGAATGAAGATTTCAGTAGTCGATTCGGCAAAATATCATTTCAATTCCTAAGGTACTATTGGATCGATTCGAACCAAATCTTGAAACTGCACATAGTTTTCGAATTGAGATGCACATATTGAATTTCAGTTCGAAAGTTCAGATAGGAATTGAGATTTCAGTGGTCGAATCGACAAAATATCATTTCAATTCCTAAGGAACTATTGGATCAATTCGACCCAAATCCCGAAACTGTACACAGTTTTTGATTTGAGATGCATATGTTGAATTTTAGTTCGATAGTTCAGATAGGAAATGTGATTTCAGTGGTCAATTCGGCAAAGTGTCATATCAATTCCTCGAAAACTGTTGGATCAATTCGAACCAAATCTTGAAACTTTACATTGTTTTCGGATTGAGATGCATATGTTGAATTTCAGTTCGATAGTTCAGATAGGAATTGAGATTTCAGTGGTCAATTCGGCAAAGTGTGATATCAATTCCTCGAAAACTGTTGAACCAATTCGACCCAAATCTTGAAACCGCACATAGTTTTCGAATTGAGATGCATATGTTGAATTTCAGATCGATAGTTCTAATAGGAATGGAGATTTCAGAAGTCGATTCGACAAAATATCATTTCAATTCCCAAGGAACTATTGGATCAATTCGAACCAAATCTTGAAACTGCACATAGTTTTCGGATTGAGATGCACATGTTGAATTTCAGTTCGATAGTTCAGATAGGAATTGAGATTTCAGTGGTCAATTCGGCAAAGTGTGATATCAATTCCTTGAAAACTGTTGGATCAATTCGAACCGAATCTTGAAACTGCACATAGTTTTCGAAATGAGATGCATATGTTGAATTTCAGTTCGATATTTCTGATAGGAATTGAGATTTCAGTGGTCAATTCGGCGAAGTGTGATATCAATTCCTTGAAAACTGTTGGATCAATTCGAACCGAATCTTGAAACTGCACATAGTTTTTGAATTGAGATGCACATGTTGAATTTCTGATCGATAGTTCTGATAGGAATGAAGATTTCAGTAGTCGATTCGGCAAAATATCATTTCAATTCCTAAGGAACTATTCGATCAATTCGAACCAAATCTTGAAACTGCACGTAGTTTTGGAATTGAGATGCACATGTTGAATTTCAGTTCGATAGTTCAGATAGGAATTGAGATTTCAGTGGTCAATTCGGCAAAGTGTGATATCAATTCCTAAAAACTGTTGGATCAATTCGAACCAAATCTTGAAACTGCACATAGTTTTCGAAATGAGATGCACATGTTGAATTTCAGTTCGATAGTTCAGATAGGAATTGAGATTTCAGTGGTCAATTCGGCAAAGTGTGATATCAATTCCTAGAAAACTGTTGGATCAATTCGAACCGAATCTTGAAACTGCACATAGTTTTCGAAATGACATGCATATGTTGAATTTCAGTTCGATATTTCTGATAGGAATTGAGATTTCAGTGGTCTATTCGGCAAAGTGTGATATCAATTCCTCAAAAACTGTTGAACCAATTCGACCCAAATCTTGAAAACGCACATAGTTTTCGAATTGAGATGCACATGTTGAATTTCAGATCGATAGTTCTGATAGGAATGAAGATTTCAGTAGTCGATTCGGCAAAATATCATTTCAATTCCTAAGGTACTATTGGATCGATTCGAACCAAATCTTGAAACTGCACATAGTTTTCGAATTGAGATGCACATGTTGAATTTCAGTTCGAAAGTTCAGATAGGAATTGAGATTCCAGTGGTCTATTCGGCAAAGTGTGATATCAATTTCTCGAAAACTGTTGGATCAATTCGAACCGAATCTTGAAACTGCACATAGTTTTCGAATTGAGATGCACATGTTGAATTTCAGTTCGATAGTTCAGATAGGAATTGAGATTTCAGTGGTCAATTCGGCAAAGTGTGATATCAATTCCTAAAAACTGTTGGATCAATTCGAACCAAATCTTGAAACTGCACATAGTTTTCGGATTGAGATGCACATGTTGAATTTCAGTTCGATAGTTCAGATAGGAATTGAGATTTCAGTGGTCAATTCGGCAAAGTGTGATATCAATTCCTTGAAAACTGTTGGATCATTTCGAACCGAATCTTGAAACTGCACATAGTTTTCGAAATGAGATGCCTATGTTGGATTTCAGTTCGATATTTCTGATAGGAATTGAGATTTCAGTGGTCAATTCGGCAAAGTGTGATATCAATTCCTTGAAAACTGTTTGATCAATTCGAACCGAATCTTGAAACTGCACATAGTTTTCGAAATGACATGCATATGTTGAATTTCAGTTCGATATTTCTGATAGGAATTGAGATTTCAGTGGTCTATTCGGCAAAGTGTGATATCAATTCCTCAAAAACTGTTGAACCAATTCGACCCAAATCTTGAAAACGCACATAGTTTTCGAATTGAGATGCACATGTTGAATTTCAGATCGATAGTTCTGATAGGAATGAAGATTTCAGTAGTCGATTCGGCAAAATATCATTTCAATTCCTAAGGTACTATTGGATCGATTCGAACCAAATCTTGAAACTGCACATAGTTTTCGATTTGAGATGCCAATGTTGAATTTCAGTTCGAAAGTTCAGATAGGAATTGAGATTTCAGTGGTCTATTCGGCAAAGTGTGATATCAATTCCTCGAAAACTGTTGGATCAATTCGAGCCGAATCTTGAAACTGCACATAGTTTTCGAATTGAGATGCATATGTTGAATTTCAGTTCGATAGTTCTGATAGGAATTGAGATTTCAGTGGTCTATTCGGCAAAGTGTGATATCAATTCCTCAAAAACTGTTGAACCAATTCGACCCAAATCTTGAAACTGCACATAGTTTTCGAATTGAGATGCACATGTTGAATTTCAGTTCGAAAGTTCAGATAGGAATTGAGATTTCAGTGGTCTATTCGGCAAAGTGTGATATCAATTCCTCAAAAACTGTTGAAACAATTCGACCCAAATCTTGAAACTGCACATAGTTTTCGAATTGAGATGCACATGTTGAATTTCAGATCGATAGTTCTGATAGGAATGAAAATTTCAGTAGTCGATTCGGCAAAATATCATTTCAATTCCTAAGGAACTATTGGATCGATTCGAACCAAATCTTGAAACTGCACATAGTTTTCGAATTGAGATGCACATGTTGAATTTATGTTCGAAAGTTCAGATAGGAATTGAGATTTCAGTGGTCAATTCGGCAAAGTGTGATATCAATTCCTCGAAAACTGTTGGATCAATTCGAACCAAATCTTGAAACTGCACATAGTTTTCGAATTGAGATGCATATGTTGAATTTCAGTTCTATAGTTCTGATAGGAATTGAGATTTCAGTGGTCTATTCGGCAAAGTGTGATATCAATTCCTCAAAAACTGTTGAACCAATTCGACCCAAATCTTGAAACTGCACATAGTTTTCGAATTGAGATGCACATGTTGAATTTCAGTTCTATAGTTCTGATAGGAATTGAGATTTCAGTGGTCTATTCGGCAAAGTGTGATATCAATTCCTCAAAAACTGTTGAACCAATTCGACCCAGATCTTGAAACTGCACATAGTTTTCGAATTGAGATGCACATGTTGAATTTCAGTTCGAAAGTTCAGATAGGAATAGATTTCAGTGGTCAATTCGGCAAAGTGTGATATCAATTCCTTGAAAACTGTTGGATCAATTCGAACCGAATCTTGAAACTGCACATAGTTTTCGAAATGAGATGCATATGTTGAATTTCAGTTCGATATTACTGATAGGAATTGAGATCTCAGTGGTCTATTCGGCAAAGTGTGATATCAATTCAAAAACTGTTGAACCAATTCGACCCAAATCTTGAAAACGCACATAGTTTTCGAATTGAGATGCACATGTTGAATTTCAGATCGATAGTTCTGATAGGAATGAAGATTTCAGTAGTCGATTCGGCAAAATATCATTTCAATTCCTAAGGTACTATTGGATCGATTCGAACCAAATCTTGAAACTGCACATAGTTTTCGAATTGAGATGCACATATTGAATTTCAGTTCGAAAGTTCAGATAGGAATTGAGATTTCAGTGGTCGAATCGACAAAATATCATTTCAATTCCTAAGGAACTATTGGATCAATTCGACCCAAATCCCGAAACTGTACACAGTTTTTGATTTGAGATGCATATGTTGAATTTTAGTTCGATAGTTCAGATAGGAAATGTGATTTCAGTGGTCAATTCGGCAAAGTGTCATATCAATTCCTCGAAAACTGTTGGATCAATTCGAACCAAATCTTGAAACTTTACATTGTTTTCGGATTGAGATGCATATGTTGAATTTCAGTTCGATAGTTCAGATAGGAATTGAGATTTCAGTGGTCAATTCGGCAAAGTGTGATATCAATTCCTCGAAAACTGTTGAACCAATTCGACCCAAATCTTGAAACTGCACATAGTTTTCGAATTGAGATGCATATGTTGAATTTCAGATCGATAGTTCTAATAGGAATGGAGATTTCAGAAGTCGATTCGACAAAATATCATTTCAATTCCCAAGGAACTATTGGATCAATTCGAACCAAATCTTGAAACTGCACATAGTTTTCGGATTGAGATGCACATGTTGAATTTCAGTTCGATAGTTCAGATAGGAATTGAGATTTCAGTGGTCAATTCGGCAAAGTGTGATATCAATTCCTTGAAAACTGTTGGATCAATTCGAACCGAATCTTGAAACTGCACATAGTTTTCGAAATGAGATGCATATGTTGAATTTCAGTTCGATATTTCTGATAGGAATTGAGATTTCAGTGGTCAATTCGGCGAAGTGTGATATCAATTCCTTGAAAACTGTTGGATCAATTCGAACCGAATCTTGAAACTGCACATAGTTTTCGAATTGAGATGCACATGTTGAATTTCAGATCGATAGTTCTGATAGGAATGAAGATTTCAGTAGTCGATTCGGCAAAATATCATTTCAATTCCTAAGGAACTATTCGATCAATTCGAACCAAATCTTGAAACTGCACGTAGTTTTGGAATTGAGATGCACATGTTGAATTTCAGTTCGATAGTTCAGATAGGAATTGAGATTTCAGTGGTCAATTCGGCAAAGTGTGATATCAATTCCTAAAAACTGTTGGATCAATTCGAACCAAATCTTGAAACTGCACATAGTTTTCGAAATGAGATGCACATGTTGAATTTCAGTTCGATAGTTCAGATAGGAATTGAGATTTCAGTGGTCAATTCGGCAAAGTGTGATATCAATTCCTAGAAAACTGTTGGATCAATTCGAACCGAATCTTGAAACTGCACATAGTTTTCGAAATGACATGCATATGTTGAATTTCAGTTCGATATTTCTGATAGGAATTGAGATTTCAGTGGTCTATTCGGCAAAGTGTGATATCAATTCCTCAAAAACTGTTGAACCAATTCGACCCAAATCTTGAAAACGCACATAGTTTTCGAATTGAGATGCACATGTTGAATTTCAGATCGATAGTTCTGATAGGAATGAAGATTTCAGTAGTCGATTCGGCAAAATATCATTTCAATTCCTAAGGTACTATTGGATCGATTCGAACCAAATCTTGAAACTGCACATAGTTTTCGAATTGAGATGCACATGTTGAATTTCAGTTCGAAAGTTCAGATAGGAATTGAGATTCCAGTGGTCTATTCGGCAAAGTGTGATATCAATTCCTCGAAAACTGTTGGATCAATTCGAACCGAATCTTGAAACTGCACATAGTTTTCGAATTGAGATGCACATGTTGAATTTCAGTTCGATAGTTCAGATAGGAATTGAGATTTCAGTGGTCAATTCGGCAAAGTGTGATATCAATTCCTAAAAACTGTTGGATCAATTCGAACCAAATCTTGAAACTGCACATAGTTTTCGGATTGAGATGCACATGTTGAATTTCAGTTCGATAGTTCAGATAGGAATTGAGATTTCAGTGGTCAATTCGGCAAAGTGTGATATCAATTCCTTGAAAACTGTTGGATCATTTCGAACCGAATCTTGAAACTGCACATAGTTTTCGAAATGAGATGCCTATGTTGGATTTCAGTTCGATATTTCTGATAGGAATTGAGATTTCAGTGGTCAATTCGGCAAAGTGTGATATCAATTCCTTGAAAACTGTTGGATCAATTCGAACCGAATCTTGAAACTGCACATAGTTTTCGAAATGACATGCATATGTTGAATTTCAGTTCGATATTTCTGATAGGAATTGAGATTTCAGTGGTCTATTCGGCAAAGTGTGATATCAATTCCTCAAAAACTGTTGAACCAATTCGACCCAAATCTTGAAAACGCACATAGTTTTCGAATTGAGATGCACATGTTGAATTTCAGATCGATAGTTCTGATAGGAATGAAGATTTCAGTAGTCGATTCGGCAAAATATCATTTCAATTCCTAAGGTACTATTGGATCGATTCGAACCAAATCTTGAAACTGCACATAGTTTTCGATTTGAGATGCCAATGTTGAATTTCAGTTCGAAAGTTCAGATAGGAATTGAGATTTCAGTGGTCTATTCGGCAAAGTGTGATATCAATTCCTCGAAAACTGTTGGATCAATTCGAGCCGAATCTTGAAACTGCACATAGTTTTCGAATTGAGATGCATATGTTGAATTTCAGTTCGATAGTTCTGATAGGAATTGAGATTTCAGTGGTCTATTCGGCAAAGTGTGATATCAATTCCTCAAAAACTGTTGAACCAATTCGACCCAAATCTTGAAACTGCACATAGTTTTCGAATTGAGATGCACATGTTGAATTTCAGTTCGAAAGTTCAGATAGGAATTGAGATTTCAGTGGTCTATTCGGCAAAGTGTGATATCAATTCCTCAAAAACTGTTGAAACAATTCGACCCAAATCTTGAAACTGCACATAGTTTTCGAATTGAGATGCACATGTTGAATTTCAGATCGATAGTTCTGATAGGAATGAAAATTTCAGTAGTCGATTCGGCAAAATATCATTTCAATTCCTAAGGAACTATTGGATCGATTCGAACCAAATCTTGAAACTGCACATAGTTTTCGAATTGAGATGCACATGTTGAATTTATGTTCGAAAGTTCAGATAGGAATTGAGATTTCAGTGGTCAATTCGGCAAAGTGTGATATCAATTCCTCGAAAACTGTTGGATCAATTCGAACCAAATCTTGAAACTGCACATAGTTTTCGAATTGAGATGCATATGTTGAATTTCAGTTCTATAGTTCTGATAGGAATTGAGATTTCAGTGGTCTATTCGGCAAAGTGTGATATCAATTCCTCAAAAACTGTTGAACCAATTCGACCCAAATCTTGAAACTGCACATAGTTTTCGAATTGAGATGCACATGTTGAATTTCAGTTCGAAAGTTCAGATAGGAATTGAGATTTCAGTGGTCAATTCGGCAAAGTGTGATATCAATTCCTTGAAAACTGTTGGATCAATTCGAACCAAATCTTGAAACTGCACATAGTTTTCGAAATGAGATGCACATGTTGAATTTCAGTTCGATGTTTCAGATAGCAATTGAGATTTCAGTGGTCTATTCGGCAAAGTGTGATATCAATTTCCCAAAAACTGTTGGACCAATTCGACCCAAAACTTGAAACTGCACATAGATTTCGAAATGAGATGCATATGTTGAATTTCAGTTCGATATTTCTGATAGGAATTGAGATTTCAGTTGTCAATTCGGCAAAGTGTGATATCAATTCCTTGAAAACTGTTGGATCAATTCGAACCGAATCTTGAAACTGCACATAGTTTCGGAAATGAGATGCATATGTTGAATTTCAGATCGATAGTTCTAATAGGAATGGAGATTTCAGAAGTCGATTCGACAAAATATCATTTCAATTCTTAAGGAACTATTAGATCAATTCGAACCAAATCTTGAAACTGCACATAGTTTTCGGATTGAGATGCACATGTTGAATTTCAGTTCGATAGTTCAGATAGGAATTGAGATTTCAGTGGTCAATTCGGCAAAGTGTGATATCAATTCCTCGAAAACTGTTGGATCAATTCGAACCGAATCTTGAAACTGCACATAGTTTTCGAATTGAGATGCATATGTTGAATTTCAGTTCGATAGTTCTGATAGGAATTGAGATTTCAGTGGTCTATTCGGCAAAGTGTGATATCAATTCCTCAAAAACTGTTGAACCAATTCGACCCAAATCTTGAAACTGCACATAGTTTTCGAATTGAGATGCACATGTTGAATTCCAGTTCGATAGTTCAGATAGGAATTGAGATATCAGTGGTCAATTCGGCAAAGTGTGATATCAATTCCTCGAAAACTGTTGTATTAATTCGAAACAAATCTTGAAACTGCACATAGTTTTCGAATTGAGATGCACATGTTGAATTTCAGTTCGATAGTGCAGATAGGAATCGAGAATTCAGTGGACGATTCAACATAGTATCATTTGAATTCCTAAGGAACTATTGAATCGATTCGAACCAAATCTTGAAACTGCAAATAGTTTTCGAATTGAGATGCACATGTTGAATTTCAGTTCGATAGTTCAAAAGGAATTGAGATATCAGTGGTCAATTCATCAAAGTGTGATATCAATTCCTCGAAAACTGTTGGATCAATTCGAACCAAATCTTGAAACTGCATATAGTTTTCGAATTGAGATGAACATGTTGAATTTCAGTTCGATAGTGCAGATAGGAATTGAGATTTCAGTGGTCTATTCGGCAAAGTGTGATATCAATTCCTAGAAAACTGTTGGATCAATTCGAACCGAATCTTGAAACTGCACATAGTTTTCGAAATGAGATGCATATGTTGAATTTCAGTTCGATATTTCTGATAGGAATTGAGATTTCAGTGGTCAATTCGGCAAAGTCTGATATCAATTCCTTGAAAACTGTTGGATCAATTCGAACCGAATCTTGAAACTGCACATAGTTTTCGAAATGAGATGCATATGTTGAATTTCAGTTCGATATTACTGATAGGAATTGAGATCTCAGTGGTCTATTCGGCAAAGTGTGATATCAATTCAAAAACTGTTGAACCAATTCGACCCAAATCTTGAAAACGCACATAGTTTTCGAATTGAGATGCACATGTTGAATTTCAGATCGATAGTTCTGATAGGAATGAAGATTTCAGTAGTCGATTCGGCAAAATATCATTTCAATTCCTAAGGTACTATTGGATCGATTCGAACCAAATCTTGAAACTGCACATAGTTTTCGAATTGAGATGCACATATTGAATTTCAGTTCGAAAGTTCAGATAGGAATTGAGATTTCAGTGGTCAATTCGGCAAAGTGTGATATCAATTCCTCGAAAACTGTTGGATCAATTCGAACCGAATCTTGAGACTGCACATAGTTTTCGAATTGAGATCATGTTGAATTTCAGTTCGATAGTGCAGATTGGAATTGAGATTTCAGTGGTCTATTCGGCAAAGTGTGATATCAATTCCTCGAAAACTGTTGGAATCAATTCGAACCAAATCTTGAAACTGCACATAGTTTTCGAAATGAGATGCACATGTTGAATTTAGGATCGATAGTTCTAATAGGAATGGAGATTTCAGGAGTCGATTCGACAAAATATCATTTCAATTCTTAAGGAACTATTGGATCAATTCGACCCAAATCCCGAAACTGTACACAGTTTTTGATTTGAGATGCATATGTTGAATTTTAGTTCGATAGTTCAGATAGGAATTGTGATTTCAGTGGTCAATTCGGCAAAGTGTCATATCAATTCCTCGAAAACTGTTGAACCAATTCGACCCAAATCTTGAAACTGCACATAGTTATCGAATTGAGATGCACATGTTGAATTTCAGATCGATAGTTCTAATAGGAATGGAGATTTCAGAAGTCGATTCGACAAAAATATCATTTCAATTCCCAAGGAACTATTGGATCAATTCGAACCAAATCTTGAAACTGCACATAGTTTTCGAATTGAGATGCACATATTGAATTTCAGTTCGAAAGTTCAGATAGGAATTGAGATTTCAGTGGTCGAATCGACAAAATATCATTTCAATTCCTAAGGAACTATTGGATCAATTCGACCCAAATCCCGAAACTGTACACAGTTTTTGATTTGAGATGCATATGTTGAATTTTAGTTCGATAGTTCAGATAGGAAATGTGATTTCAGTGGTCAATTCGGCAAAGTGTCATATCAATTCCTCGAAAACTGTTGGATCAATTCGAACCAAATCTTGAAACTTTACATTGTTTTCGGATTGAGATGCATATGTTGAATTTCAGTTCGATAGTTCAGATAGGAATTGAGATTTCAGTGGTCAATTCGGCAAAGTGTGATATCAATTCCTCGAAAACTGTTGAACCAATTCGACCCAAATCTTGAAACTGCACATAGTTTTCGAATTGAGATGCATATGTTGAATTTCAGATCGATAGTTCTAATAGGAATGGAGATTTCAGAAGTCGATTCGACAAAATATCATTTCAATTCCCAAGGAACTATTGGATCAATTCGAACCAAATCTTGAAACTGCACATAGTTTTCGGATTGAGATGCACATGTTGAATTTCAGTTCGATAGTTCAGATAGGAATTGAGATTTCAGTGGTCAATTCGGCAAAGTGTGATATCAATTCCTTGAAAACTGTTGGATCAATTCGAACCGAATCTTGAAACTGCACATAGTTTTCGAAATGAGATGCATATGTTGAATTTCAGTTCGATATTTCTGATAGGAATTGAGATTTCAGTGGTCAATTCGGCGAAGTGTGATATCAATTCCTTGAAAACTGTTGGATCAATTCGAACCGAATCTTGAAACTGCACATAGTTTTCGAATTGAGATGCACATGTTGAATTTCAGAGCGATAGTTCTGATAGGAATGAAGATTTCAGTAGTCGATTCGGCAAAATATCATTTCAATTCCTAAGGAACTATTCGATCAATTCGAACCAAATCTTGAAACTGCACGTAGTTTTGGAATTGAGATGCACATGTTGAATTTCAGTTCGATAGTTCAGATAGGAATTGAGATTTCAGTGGTCAATTCGGCAAAGTGTGATATCAATTCCTAAAAACTGTTGGATCAATTCGAACCAAATCTTGAAACTGCACATAGTTTTCGAAATGAGATGCACATGTTGAATTTCAGTTCGATAGTTCAGATAGGAATTGAGATTTCAGTGGTCAATTCGGCAAAGTGTGATATCAATTCCTAGAAAACTGTTGGATCAATTCGAACCGAATCTTGAAACTGCACATAGTTTTCGAAATGACATGCATATGTTGAATTTCAGTTCGATATTTCTGATAGGAATTGAGATTTCAGTGGTCTATTCGGCAAAGTGTGATATCAATTCCTCAAAAACTGTTGAACCAATTCGACCCAAATCTTGAAAACGCACATAGTTTTCGAATTGAGATGCACATGTTGAATTTCAGATCGATAGTTCTGATAGGAATGAAGATTTCAGTAGTCGATTCGGCAAAATATCATTTCAATTCCTAAGGTACTATTGGATCGATTCGAACCAAATCTTGAAACTGCACATAGTTTTCGAATTGAGATGCACATGTTGAATTTCAGTTCGAAAGTTCAGATAGGAATTGAGATTCCAGTGGTCTATTCGGCAAAGTGTGATATCAATTCCTCGAAAACTGTTGGATCAATTCGAACCGAATCTTGAAACTGCACATAGTTTTCGAATTGAGATGCACATGTTGAATTTCAGTTCGATAGTTCAGATAGGAATTGAGATTTCAGTGGTCAATTCGGCAAAGTGTGATATCAATTCCTAAAAACTGTTGGATCAATTCGAACCAAATCTTGAAACGCAGAGTTTTCGGATTGAGATGCACATGTTGAATTTCAGTTCGATAGTTCAGATAGGAATTGAGATTTCAGTGGTCAATTCGGCAAAGTGTGATATCAATTCCTTGAAAACTGTTGGATCATTTCGAACCGAATCTTGAAACTGCACATAGTTTTCGAAATGAGATGCCTATGTTGGATTTCAGTTCGATATTTCTGATAGGAATTGAGATTTCAGTGGTCAATTCGGCAAAGTGTGATATCAATTCCTTGAAAACTGTTGGATCAATTCGAACCGAATCTTGAAACTGCACATAGTTTTCGAAATGACATGCATATGTTGAATTTCAGTTCGATATTTCTGATAGGAATTGAGATTTCAGTGGTCTATTCGGCAAAGTGTGATATCAATTCCTCAAAAACTGTTGAACCAATTCGACCCAAATCTTGAAAACGCACATAGTTTTCGAATTGAGATGCACATGTTGAATTTCAGATCGATAGTTCTGATAGGAATGAAGATTTCAGTAGTCGATTCGGCAAAATATCATTTCAATTCCTAAGGTACTATTGGATCGATTCGAACCAAATCTTGAAACTGCACATAGTTTTCGATTTGAGATGCCAATGTTGAATTTCAGTTCGAAAGTTCAGATAGGAATTGAGATTTCAGTGGTCTATTCGGCAAAGTGTGATATCAATTCCTCGAAAACTGTTGGATCAATTCGAGCCGAATCTTGAAACTGCACATAGTTTTCGAATTGAGATGCACATGTTGAATTTATGTTCGAAAGTTCAGATAGGAATTGAGATTTCAGTGGTCAATTCGGCAAAGTGTGATATCAATTCCTCGAAAACTGTTGGATCAATTCGAACCAAATCTTGAAACTGCACATAGTTTTCGAATTGAGATGCATATGTTGAATTTCAGTTCTATAGTTCTGATAGGAATTGAGATTTCAGTGGTCTATTCGGCAAAGTGTGATATCAATTCCTCAAAAACTGTTGAACCAATTCGACCCAAATCTTGAAACTGCACATAGTTTTCGAATTGAGATGCACATGTTGAATTTCAGTTCTATAGTTCTGATAGGAATTGAGATTTCAGTGGTCTATTCGGCAAAGTGTGATATCAATTCCTCAAAAACTGTTGAACCAATTCGACCCAGATCTTGAAACTGCACATAGTTTTCGAATTGAGATGCACATGTTGAATTTCAGTTCGAAAGTTCAGATAGGAATTGAGATTTCAGTGGTCAATTCGGCAAAGTGTGATATCAATTCCTTGAAAACTGTTGGATCAATTCGAACCAAATCTTGAAACTGCACATAGTTTTCGAAATGAGATGCACATGTTGAATTTCAGTTCGATGTTTCAGATAGCAATTGAGATTTCAGTGGTCTATTCGGCAAAGTGTGATATCAATTTCCCAAAAACTGTTGGACCAATTCGACCCAAAACTTGAAACTGCACATAGATTTCGAAATGAGATGCACATGTTGAATTTCAGTTCGTTAGTTCAGATAGGAATTGAGATTTCATTGGTCAATTCGGCAAAGTGTGATATCAATTCCTTGAAAACTGTTGGATCAATTCGATCCAAATCTTGAAACTGCACGTAGTTTTCGAAATGAGATGCATATGTTGAATTTCAGTTCGATATTTCTGATAGGAATTGAGATTTCAGTTGTCAATTCGGCAAAGTGTGATATCAATTCCTTGAAAACTGTTGGATCAATTCGAACCGAATCTTGAAACTGCACATAGTTTCGGAAATGAGATGCATATGTTGAATTTCAGATCGATAGTTCTAATAGGAATGGAGATTTCAGAAGTCGATTCGACAAAATATCATTTCAATTCTTAAGGAACTATTAGATCAATTCGAACCAAATCTTGAAACTGCACATAGTTTTCGGATTGAGATGCACATGTTGAATTTCAGTTCGATAGTTCAGATAGGAATTGAGATTTCAGTGGTCAATTCGGCAAAGTGTGATATCAATTCCTCGAAAACTGTTGGATCAATTCGAACCGAATCTTGAAACTGCACATAGTTTTCGAATTGAGATGCATATGTTGAATTTCAGTTCGATAGTTCTGATAGGAATTGAGATTTCAGTGGTCTATTCGGCAAAGTGTGATATCAATTCCTCAAAAACTGTTGAACCAATTCGACCCAAATCTTGAAACTGCACATAGTTTTCGAATTGAGATGCACATGTTGAATTCCAGTTCGATAGTTCAGATAGGAATTGAGATATCAGTGGTCAATTCGGCAAAGTGTGATATCAATTCCTCGAAAACTGTTATATTAATTCGAAACAAATCTTGAAACTGCACATAGTTTTCGAATTGAGATGCACATGTTGAATTTCAGTTCGATAGTGCAGATAGGAATCGAGAATTCAGTGGACGATTCAACATAGTATCATTTGAATTCCTAAGGAACTATTGAATCGATTCGAACCAAATCTTGAAACTGCAAATAGTTTTCGAATTGAGATGCACATGTTGAATTTCAGTTCGATAGTTCAAAAGGAATTGAGATATCAGTGGTCAATTCATCAAAGTGTGATATCAATTCCTCGAAAACTGTTGGATCAATTCGAACCAAATCTTGAAACTGCATATAGTTTTCGAATTGAGATGAACATGTTGAATTTCAGTTCGATAGTGCAGATAGGAATTGAGATTTCAGTGGTCTATTCGGCAAAGTGTGATATCAATTCCTAGAAAACTGTTGGATCAATTCGAACCGAATCTTGAAACTGCACATAGTTTTCGAAATGAGATGCATATGTTGAATTTCAGTTCGATATTTCTGATAGGAATTGAGATTTCAGTGGTCAATTCGGCAAAGTCTGATATCAATTCCTTGAAAACTGTTGGATCAATTCGAACCGAATCTTGAAACTGCACATAGTTTTCGAAATGAGATGCATATGTTGAATTTCAGTTCGATATTACTGATAGGAATTGAGATCTCAGTGGTCTATTCGGCAAAGTGTGATATCAATTCAAAAACTGTTGAACCAATTCGACCCAAATCTTGAAAACGCACATAGTTTTCGAATTGAGATGCACATGTTGAATTTCAGATCGATAGTTCAGATAGGAATTGTGATTTCAGTGGTCAATTCGGCAAAGTGTCATATCAATTCCTCGAAAACTGTTGAACCAATTCGACTCAAATCTTGAAACTGCACATAGTTTTCGAATTGAGATGCACATATTGAATTTCAGTTCGAAAGTTCAGATAGGAATTGAGATTTCAGTGGTCAATTCGGCAAAGTGTGATATCAATTCCTCGAAAACTGTTGGATCAATTCGAACCGAATCTTGAGACTGCACATAGTTTTCGAATTGAGATCATGTTGAATTTCAGTTCGATAGTGCAGATTGGAATTGAGATTTCAGTGGTCTATTCGGCAAAGTGTGATATCAATTCCTCGAAAACTGTTGGAATCAATTCGAACCAAATCTTGAAACTGCACATAGTTTTCGAAATGAGATGCACATGTTGAATTTAGGATCGATAGTTCTAATAGGAATGGAGATTTCAGGAGTCGATTCGACAAAATATCATTTCAATTCTTAAGGAACTATTGGATCAATTCGACCCAAATCCCGAAACTGTACACAGTTTTTGATTTGAGATGCATATGTTGAATTTTAGTTCGATAGTTCAGATAGGAATTGTGATTTCAGTGGTCAATTCGGCAAAGTGTCATATCAATTCCTCGAAAACTGTTGAACCAATTCGACCCAAATCTTGAAACTGCACATAGTTATCGAATTGAGATGCACATGTTGAATTTCAGATCGATAGTTCTAATAGGAATGGAGATTTCAGAAGTCGATTCGACAAAAATATCATTTCAATTCCCAAGGAACTATTGGATCAATTCGAACCAAATCTTGAAACTGCACATAGTTTTCGGATTGAGATGCACATGTTGAATTTCAGTTCGATAGTTCAGATAGGAATTGAGATTTCAGTGGTCAATTCGGCAAAGTGTGATATCAATTCCTCGAAAACTGTTGTATTAATTCGAACCAAATCTTGAAACTGCACATAGTTTTCGAATTGAGATGCACATGTTGAATTTCAGTTCGATAGTGCAGATAGGAATCGAGAATTCAGTGGACGATTCAACATAGTTTCATTTGAATTCCTAAGGAACTATTGGATCGATTCGAACCAAATCTTGAAACTGCACATAGTTTTCGAATTGAGATGCACATGTTGAATTTCAGTTCGATAGTTCATATAGGAATTGAGATATCAGTGGTCAATTCGGCAAAGTGTGATATCAATTCCTCGAAAACTGTTGGATCAATTCGAACCAAATCTTGAAACTGCATATAGTTTTCGAATTGAGATGCACATGTTGAATTTCAGTTCGATAGTGCAGATAGGAATTGAGATTTCAGTGGTCTATTCGGCAAAGTGTGATATCAATTCCTAGAAAACTGTTGGATCAATTCGAACCGAATCTTGAAACTGCACATAGTTTTCGAAATGAGATGCATATGTTGAATTTCAGCTCGATATTTCTGATAGGAATTGAGATTTCAGTGGTCAATTCGGCAAAGTGTGATATCAATTCCTTGAAAACTGTTGGATCAATTCGAACCGAATCTTGAAACTGCACATAGTTTTCGAAATGAGATGCATATGTTGAATTTCAGTTCGATATTTCTGATAGGAATTGAGATCTCAGTGG
This sequence comes from Coccinella septempunctata, assembly GCF_907165205.1. NCBI lineage: Eukaryota > Metazoa > Arthropoda > Insecta > Coleoptera > Coccinellidae > Coccinella > Coccinella septempunctata. The sequence goes on from NC_058196.1 coordinate 7,231,365, forward strand.
TCTATTCGGCAAAGTGTGATATCAATTCAAAAACTGTTGAACCAATTCGACTCAAATCTTGAAAACGCACATAGTTTTCGAATTGAGATGCACATGTTGAATTTCAGATCGATAGTTCTGATAGGAATGAAGATTTCAGTAGTCGATTCGGCAAAATATCATTTCAATTCCTAAGGTACTATTGGATCGATTCGAACCAAATCTTGAAACTGCACATAGTTTTCGAATTGAGATGCACATATTGAATTTCAGTTCGAAAGTTCAGATAGGAATTGAGATTTCAGTGGTCAATTCGGCAAAGTGTGATATCAATTCCTCGAAAACTGTTGAATCAATTCGAACCGAATCTTGAGACTGCACATAGTTTTCGAATTGAGATGCACATGTTGAATTTCAGTTCGATAGTGCAGATAGGAATTGAGATTTCAGTGGTCTATTCGGCAAAGTGTGATATCAATTCCTCGAAAACTGTTGGATCAATTCGAACCAAATCTTGAAACTGCACATAGTTTTCGAAATGAGATGCACATGTTGAATTTCAGATCGATAGTTCTAATAGGAATGGAGATTTCAGGAGTCGATTCGACAAAACATCATTTCAATTCTTAAGGAACTATTGGATCAATTCGAACCAAATCTTGAAACTGCACATAGTTTTCGGATTGAGATGCACATGTTGAATTTCAGTTCGATAGTTCAGATAGGAATTGAGATTTCAGTGGTCGAATCGACAAAATATCATTTCAATTCCTAAGGAACTATTGGATCAATTCGACCCAAATCCCGAAACTGTACACAGTTTTTGATTTGAGATGCATATGTTGAATTTTAGTTCGATAGTTCAGATAGGAAATGTGATTTCAGTGGTCAATTCGGCAAAGTGTCATATCAATTCCTCGAAAACTGTTGGATCAATTCGAACCAAATCTTGAAACTTTACATTGTTTTCGGATTGAGATGCATATGTTGAATTTCAGTTCGATAGTTCAGATAGGAATTGAGATTTCAGTGGTCAATTCGGCAAAGTGTGATATCAATTCCTCGAAAACTGTTGAACCAATTCGACCCAAATCTTGAAACTGCAAATAGTTTTCGGATTGAGATGCACATGTTGAATTTCAGTTCGATAGTTCAGATAGGAATTGAGATTTCAGTGGTCAATTCGGCAAAGTGTGATATCAATTCCTTGAAAACTGTTGGATCAATTCGAACCAAATCTTGAAACTGCACATAGTTTTCGAAATGAGATGCATATGTTGAATTTCAGTTCGATAGTTCTGATAGGAATTGAGATTTCAGTGGTCTATTCGGCAAAGTGTGATATCAATTCCTCAAAAACTGTTGAACCAATTCGACCCAAATCTTGAAACTGCACATAGTTTTCGAATTGAGATGCACATGTTGAATTTCAGATCGCTAGTTCTGATAGGAATGAAGATTTCAGTAGTCGATTCGGCAAAATATCATTTCAATTCCTAAGGAACTATTGGATCGATTCGAACCAAATCTTGAAACTGCACATAGTTTTCGAATTGAGATGCACATGTTGAATTCCAGTTCGATAGTTCAGATAGGAATTGAGATATCAGTGGTCAATTCGGCAAAGTGTGATATTAATTCCTCGAAAACTGTTGTATTAATTCGAAACAAATCTTGAAACTGCACATAGTTTTCGAATTGAGATGCACATGTTGAATTTCAGTTCGATAGTGCAGATAGGAATCGAGAATTCAGTGGACGATTCAACATAGTATCATTTGAATTCCTGAGGAACTATTGGATCGATTCGAACCAAATCTTGAAACTGCACATAGTTTTCGAATTGAGATGCACATGTTGAATTTCAGTTCGATAGTTCATATAGGAATTGAGATATCAGTGGTCAATTCGGCAAAGTGTGATATCAATTCCTAGAAAACTGTTGGATCAATTCGAACCGAATCTTGAAACTGCACATAGTTTTCGAAATGAGATGCATATGTTGAATTTCAGCTCGATATTTCTGATAGGAATTGAGATTTCAGTGGTCAATTCGGCAAAGTGTGATATCAATTCCTTGAAAACTGTTGGATCAATTCGAACCGAATCTTGAAACTGCACATAGTTTTCGAAATGAGATGCATATGTTGAATTTCAGTTCGATATTTCTGATAGGAATTGAGATCTCAGTGGTCTATTCGGCAAAGTGTGATATCAATTCAAAAACTGTTGAACCAATTCGACTCAAATCTTGAAAACGCACATAGTTTTCGAATTGAGATGCACATGTTGAATTTCAGATCGATAGTTCTGATAGGAATGAAGATTTCAGTAGTCGATTCGGCAAAATATCATTTCAATTCCTAAGGTACTATTGGATCGATTCGAACCAAATCTTGAAACTGCACATAGTTTTCGAATTGAGATGCACATATTGAATTTCAGTTCGAAAGTTCAGATAGGAATTGAGATTTCAGTGGTCAATTCGGCAAAGTGTGATATCAATTCCTCGAAAACTGTTGAATCAATTCGAACCGAATCTTGAGACTGCACATAGTTTTCGAATTGAGATGCACATGTTGAATTTCAGTTCGATAGTGCAGATAGGAATTGAGATTTCAGTGGTCTATTCGGCAAAGTGTGATATCAATTCCTCGAAAACTGTTGGATCAATTCGAACCAAATCTTGAAACTGCACATAGTTTTCGAAATGAGATGCACATGTTGAATTTCAGATCGATAGTTCTAATAGGAATGGAGATTTCAGGAGTCGATTCGACAAAACATCATTTCAATTCTTAAGGAACTATTGGATCAATTCGAACCAAATCTTGAAACTGCACATAGTTTTCGGATTGAGATGCACATGTTGAATTTCAGTTCGATAGTTCAGATAGGAATTGAGATTTCAGTGGTCGAATCGACAAAATATCATTTCAATTCCTAAGGAACTATTGGATCAATTCGACCCAAATCCCGAAACTGTACACAGTTTTTGATTTGAGATGCATATGTTGAATTTTAGTTCGATAGTTCAGATAGGAAATGTGATTTCAGTGGTCAATTCGGCAAAGTGTCATATCAATTCCTCGAAAACTGTTGGATCAATTCGAACCAAATCTTGAAATTTTACACAGTTTTCGAATTGAGATGCACATGTTGAATTTCAGTTCGATAGTTCAGATAGGAATTGAGATTTCAGTTGTCAATTCGGCAAAGTGTGATATCAATTCCTTGAAAACTGTTGGATCAATTTGAACCAAATTTTGAAACTGCACATATACTTCATTCACTTTTATTTTAGCAGTCGGTTGGCCATGGAAATTTGACACATTTCACTCTGTATAGTACGAAAATGTGGGGTTATGAAGCTTGTCAAAACATTTTTGATATGGTAATTTCGAAAACTATGTGCAGTTTCAAGATTCAGTTCGAATTGATCCAACAGTTTTCAAGGAATTGATATCACACTTTGCCGAATAGACCACTGAAATCTCAATTCCTATCTGCACTATCGAACTGAAATTCAACATGTGCATCTCAATTCGAAAACTATGTGCAGTTTCAAGATTTGGTTCGAATTGATCCAACAGTTTTCGAGGAATTGATATCACACTTTGCCGAATTGACCAATGATATCTCAATTCCTATCTGAACTATCGAACTGAAATTCAACATGTGCATCTCAATTCGAAAACTATGTGCAGTTTCAAGATTTGGTTCGAATCGATCGAATAGTTCCTTAGGAATTGAAATGATATTTTGCCGAATCGACTACTGAAATCTTCATTCCTATCAGAACTATCGATCTGAAATTCAACATGTGCATCTCAATTCGAAAACTATGTGCAGTTTCAAGATTCGGTTCGAATTGATCCAACAGTTTTCAAGGAATTGATATCACACTTCGCCGAATTGACCACTGAAATCTCAATTCCTATCAGAAATATCGAACTGAAATTCAACATATGCATCTCATTTCGAAAACTATGTGCAGTTTCAAGATTCGGTTCGAATTGATCCAACAGTTTTCAAGGAATTGATATCACACTTTGCCGAATTGACAACTGAAATCTCAATTCCTATCTGAACTATCGAACTGAAATTCAACATGTGCATCTCAATCCGAAAACTATGTGCAGTTTCAAGATTTGGTTCGAATTGATCCAATAGTTCCTTGGGAATTGAAATGATATTTTGTCGAATCGACCACTGAAATCTCCATTCCTATTAGAACTATCGATCTGAAATTCAACATATGCATCTCAATTCGAAAACTATGTGCAGTTTCAAGATTTGGGTCGAATTGGTTCAACAGTTTTCGAGGAATTGATATCACACTTTGCCGAATTGACCACTGAAATCTCAATTCCTATCTGAACTATCGAACTGAAATTCAACATATGCATCTCAATCCGAAAACAATGTAAAGTTTCAAGATTTGGTTCGAATTGATCCAACAGTTTTCGAGGAATTGATATGACACTTTGCCGAATTGACCACTGAAATCACATTTCCTATCTGAACTATCGAACTAAAATTCAACATATGCATCTCAAATCAAAAACTGTGTACAGTTTCGGGATTTGGGTCGAATTGATCCAATAGTTCCTTAGGAATTGAAATGATATTTTGTCGATTCGACCACTGAAATCTCAATTCCTATCTGAACTATCGAACTGAAATTCAACATGTGCATCTCAATCCGAAAACTATGTGCAGTTTCAAGATTTGGTTCGAATTGATCCAATAGTTCCTTAAGAATTGAAATGATGTTTTGTCGAATCGACTCCTGAAATCTCCATTCCTATTAGAACTATCGATCTGAAATTCAACATGTGCATCTCATTTCGAAAACTATGTGCAGTTTCAAGATTTGGTTCGAATTGATCCAACAGTTTTCGAGGAATTGATATCACACTTTGCCGAATAGACCACTGAAATCTCAATTCCTATCTGCACTATCGATCTGAAATTCAACATGTGCATCTCAATTCGAAAACTATGTGCAGTTTCAAGATTCGGTTCGAATTGATCCAACAGTTTTCAAGGAATTGATATCACACTTCGCCGAATTGACCACTGAAATCTCAATTCCTATCAGAAATATCGAACTGAAATTCAACATATGCATCTCATTTCGAAAACTATGTGCAGTTTCAAGATTCGGTTCGAATTGATCCAACAGTTTTCAAGGAATTGATATCACACTTTGCCGAATTGACCACTGAAATCTCAATTCCTATCTGAACTATCGAACTGAAATTCAACATGTGCATCTCAATCCGAAAACTATGTGCAGTTTCAAGATTTGGTTCGAATTGATCCAATAGTTCCTTGGGAATTGAAATGATATTTTGTCGAATCGACTTCTGAAATCTCCATTCCTATTAGAACTATCGATCTGAAATTCAACATATGCATCTCAATTCGAAAACTATGTGCAGTTTCAAGATTTGGGTCGAATTGGTTCAACAGTTTTCGAGGAATTGATATCACACTTTGCCGAATTGACCACTGAAATCTCAATTCCTATCTGAACTATCGAACTGAAATTCAACATATGCATCTCAATCCGAAAACAATGTAAAGTTTCAAGATTCGGTTCGAATTGATCCAACAGTTTTCAAGGAATTGATATCACACTTTGCCGAATTGACCACTGAAATCTCAATTCCTATCTGAACTATCGAACTGAAATTCAACATGTGCATCTCAATCCGAAAACTATGTGCAGTTTCAAGATTTGGTTCGAATTGATCCAATAGTTCCTTAAGAATTGAAATGATGTTTTGTCGAATCGACTCCTGAAATCTCCATTCCTATTAGAACTATCGATCTGAAATTCAACATGTGCATCTCATTTCGAAAACTATGTGCAGTTTCAAGATTTGGTTCGAATTGATCCAACAGTTTTCGAGGAATTGATATCACACTTTGCCGAATAGACCACTGAAATCTCAATTCCTATCTGCACTATCGAACTGAAATTCAACATGTGCATCTCAATTCGAAAACTATGTGCAGTCTCAAGATTCGGTTCGAATTGATTCAACAGTTTTCGAGGAATTGATATCTGAACTATCGAACTGAAATTCAACATTTGCATCTCAATTCGAAAACTGTGTAAAATTTTAAGATTTGGTTCGAATTGATCCAACATTGTTCGAGGAATTAGATTCACACTTTGCCGAATTGACAACTGAAATCTCAATTCCTATCTGAACTATCGAACTGAAATTCAACATGTGCATCTCAATTCGAAAACTGTGTAAAATTTCAAGATTTGGTTCGAATTGATCCAACATTGTTCGAGGAATTAGTATCACACTTTGCCGAATTGACCACTGAAATCTCAATTCCTATCTGAACTATCGAACTGAAATTCAACTTGTGCATCCCATTTCGAAAACTATGTGCAGTTTCAAAATTTGGGTCGTATTGGTCCAACAGTTTTTGAGAAATTGATATCACACTTTGCCGAATAGACCACTGATATCTCAATTCCTATCAGAACTATCGAACTGAAATTCAACATGTGCATCACATTTCGAAAACTATGTGCAGTTTCAAAATTTGGTTCAAATTGATCCAACAGTTTTCAAGGAATTGATATCACACTTTGCCGAATTGACAACTGAAATCTCAATTCCTATCTGAACTATCGAACTGAAATTCAACATTTGCATCTCAATTCGAAAACTGTGTAAAATTTTAAGATTTGGTTCGAATTGATCCAACATTGTTCGAGGAATTAGATTCACACTTTGCCGAATTGACCACTGAAATCTCAATTCCTATCTGAACTATCGAACTGAAATTCAACATGTGCATCCCATTTCGAAAACTATGTGCAGTTTCAAAATTTGGTTCAAATTGATCAAACAGTTTTCGAAGAATTGATATCACACATTGCCGAATTTACCACTGAAATCTCAATTCCTATCTGAACTATCGAACTAAAATTCAACATGTGCATCTCAATTCGAAAACTATGTGCAGTTTCAAGATTTGGTTCGAATTGATCCAATAGTTCCTTAGGAATCTCTAATTTGCCTTCCTTCTATACATGTTTTCAGCAATCTCTACATCTCCAGCATCTCAAGTTAGCTGATCCAGAATACCACATCTCAAGAGCCATCGACATCATTTTGGGTGCTGATGTATATGGCTCAGTTGTTCTTCCTCAGATGAAAAAAGGCCCTCCATCATCTCCAATCGCGCAACTCTCAATCTTCGGCTGGCTAATCCTAGGACCTGTGTGTCAAGAACAGGAACGCCTTCCAATTCATTCTCCAATGTTTCATACCATCTCACAACAGTCACATACGGAACTAGATCAGCTCCATTTTTGGCAATCAGAGTTCTTCTCCAACTTCTCAAAGATGAGGGTCACAACTTTCCACTAGCCATTCCTCCATTAACGAAAGGTCGTTATGTTGATGATATTTGTGGTGGAGCAGATACTGAACATCAACTTCTCGAAATTGCCAAACAACTCCAGAACCTTTGCATGGCGGCCGGCCTTCCGCTAGCAAAATGGCAGTCAAACGTCTCAAGTCTCTCTCACGTCATTCAAGAGGAAGAATCAACACCCACTCCAATCTCATTCGATGAAGATTCTCACTCAACTAAAGTGTTAGGTCTAATCTGGTACCCTCAAGAAGACTATTTCACTTTTAAAGTCAGCTCCAATCTATCTGGGTCTTTGATCACCAAGCGATCAGTTCTATCTCATATTGCTAAAATATTTGATCCACTCGGTTTAGTCTCCCCTGTTACGATTAGGGCTAAAATATTGTTGCAGGAATTATGGCTCCAAAAGTTATCATGGGACGAACCTCTACCTCAACTACTCCAACAGAAATGGTACGATATCAGTGAAGATCTCTCCAAGCTGGCCAGCATCACAATTCCAAGATGGATTAACACTCAAGAGGGTTCTTTCATTCAACTCCACGGCTTCTCTGATGCATCTCAACTCGCCATTTCAGCCGTTCTCTACCTTCTCGTTCGAACTCCGTCCAAGGAATGCAAAGTTACAATGCTTTGCTCCAAAACCAAAGTATCGCCTTTAAAACCACTCACAATCCCGAGACTCGAATTATCAGCTGCTCTTCTCCTTTCTCGACTCGTTAATTATGCGCATAATGTTTTAGCTCTCAACATTCACTCAACCACTCTATGGACGGACTCCTCAATCACTTTAGCTTGGATCAACACTCACCCTTCACGTTGGAAGGACTTTGTACGGAACAGAGTTGCAACAATCCAAGATCTAACTCCAAGGGCCCATTGGAGGTATATTTCCGGCAAAGACAATCCTGCTGACTGTGCATCACGAGGGTTAACTTCATCTCAACTTCGCAACCACTCGCTATGGTGGACGGGACCACCATGGCTTTCCAAGTCAGAAGATTATGGCCAAATCGTCAGCCGGCACCGACAACCGACCATGAATCAGAAGCAAGACCAGTCATCTCCATACTCACCTCCACTACGTCAGACTACTCATGGGATCTCATCTACAGGTATTCCAGTTTGAATAAATTGTTACGAATTACCTCTATTTGTTCAAAGGTTCTCGTACGACTCCAACGTAAGCTGGATCCAGCACACCTCACACACCTGACTTCAACTGACTTGGAAGCATCTCGAAGGCAACTCAAAAAGTCTACTTTCCACATGAACTCAAGGCTCTTCAATCACAGACTCCATTTCTCTCTTCACATGTATTCAGTAGACTCACTCCACTACTCGACAACTCGACAACAATGGTGTAATTCGTGTAGGCGGACGAATTTCCCATTCTCAGCTCGACCCAGATAGCAAGCATCCAATTATTCTTCCTCGACACTCTCAATTTACTTCTTTGGTTATAGATGAAACTCACCAAACAACTCTACATGTGCAAGGCACTGTGGCACCGCTCTCAACAACTCATGGCACAACTACCCACATCTCAAGTGCAGCCATCTCATCCATTCCTCCACACTCTGAGGATTGAAAGCAGTCTTTTCGCTCCAGTTATGGGTGGATTGAGTAGCTCAGACACTGGAGTAATGGATTGCCTCAACTTCCTCACAATGGATAATTTACGAAGACCTACTCGATTATAATCAACTCCGTTAATTATGGCGGCCGGAATGTTAAAAATTGGAGTAATTTTTAACCCAACTCTATCAGATCGATGCACATCTCTAGCAACTCAGTGACTACGTTTATCGTTACATGCTTCTGTGAACGTAACCTTAAAAATCGCTGTCAATCAGCCGTTCAAAAAAACCGGTGGAACCTGTTGAATCTGCTCAATTTAATTCATTCTCTCTAGATTCTTCGTTCGCTCAAGTGAATTGGAACTTGGTGTGAATTATTGTCGAGGTTTTAGTGCACTCTTATTCTACATTTATTCCACTCAAATTATAATAATATTAATTCAGAATTATTATAGGATTAACATCTCAAAAAGGTACAGTACTTTTTCACTCAACAAAAAATGTAATCATTTTTTTGCATGTGTCACGTTAGAATATCATTCTACATAATTTTCCTCTCAACATTCACTCCATCGCTATGCATTTTCTCATAATTACATTTGCAATATTCTGCTCTACATCTCTCTATCATATTTGCATGTATATTTTCTCAATTTTCTCCAAATCTCTCAATCAACCACGTGCTCAATGTACCTAACTGCTTCAACCTTCTCAAAATGCATTGATATTTCATTCACTGTGAATCACATCACCTCGACAATCACTCACATTTTAATTTCTCTAATTTTAGCACCAAGTTCACATTTCACACCACTCTATTAGAAGCTTATATACTTGTATTCACTCTCATTTTATATACATGTCACCTCAGATTAACTTTACATCTCTTACGATCAGACTTCTCAGGCCTCTTAAGTTTCAGGTACCTCTACGCTCAAGTTGGACACTTCGAAGGCTTCTCATAGACCAGATCGAGATCCATCTCACTACACTCAGAACTCTGAATAATGGAATACACTCTATCAACTCTATTGGACAGACTGGTTTGTGATAATGCTCGAGGAGGTCCAATCTGATTTCAACTCAATAAGTATAATTTATTATACACTTTTGCATGTCTCTATTACCTGAAACTTATGATACCTTATTTATTTTCTCTAACGTTGTGAACTGCTCTTCTTGTTTCATCTCAATTATGAATACTATTCATTAATTCTTTCTACGTTTACAATATTTCATTTCTCTACATTGCATTTGTAACACAACTCACCTCAATTTATGTACTCTCATACAACACCTTCTGCTTTTCTAATAGATTTGCTATTCCTGTAAGCGTTGGTAATCATCTCTCTACATTACATTTGTAACACAACTCACCTCAATTTATGTACTCTCATAAAACACCTTCTGCTTTTCTAATAGATTTGCTATTCCTGTAAGCGTTGGTAATCATCTCTCTCTCATTCTGTCTCATTACACCTGTCTCACTACATTACATATCTCTAACTTCTCAAGTTGTCACTGCAACCTTCTGTTTTTCTGATAGCGAGACAGTTTATGAAATCGTAAACTCTATCACTGTAAACGTTGTGCTTGCATGATAACACTCACATTAATTCATAACTATCAAGCTCAATTATTATGCAACTCAAAATACATAAACACGTTTTGATGTAAATCTATCTCCATTCTCTCAATTCTTATCAACCACATAATAATTGATCTTGTTACTCGATACATGAAATTCACTCAACCTGCTCTTTCACTCAAGCAAATACAACGTTGATTTTCTCGTTGAAACATTACACTTAAATTCTCTCGATAACTTCTCAATAATTGTAAATAGGTTCACTCTGTTTAGATGTTGTATATAATTTTACTTCATGCGAGTGTCTATTTATTATGTGACGTGTTTGATATACAATAAAGATTTTATTTTACCATCTTCAACTCAATCATTTGGTAACAGTCCACTTTTAAGTAATTGCCAAAAATCTCAACACCCAGATTTTTGAACACTCACCGATTTGGTGGAATCCCTTCAGAACTTCAATCATGAGAATGCAGCTAACGAATTTTCGCGAATTTACACCCGATTAATACACATTCAAGGAAGGCTGGACTTTATTGTCACTGCAGACACAACACAGTTACAACTAGTTGGACAAATGAAGGCAACTACAGCTAAGGCATTGGAGACACTGGAGGAGCTGCGTAGGAGGAGCTATCGTGAACAGCCGCAGACATCTAACCGAAGTCAGAGGTCTCTTTTGGATGAGGAGGTGCCCAGTTCACCTGGGATGTCACCGATCCAACCGGAGAGGTTATCGAAGGTTGAGACATCACTTATCGACTTAGGAGATGGTGTCGACCCTCCTGCAGTAGTTAATGTCTCACGTACCGGTACACCTGTAAGAAATCCAACATTAGAACGGGTCATGAATGAGACAAGGCAGACATGTAGAGCATTACTGCAACAATTACCAGCGATACCTCTCACACAGTCGCAGGACGGTGGGACAGCAACACCTGAGAGTCTGACACAAAGTAGATGGGTTAATTCCACACGAAGGGTGTCTTTCCCACACTTACCTGCACCATGGATAAATTCTGACCGGCCAATTATCACAACACCTGCCAGATCGGAACTGGAGTCTCGATCAACAGTACCAACTGTCCCGGTACACAAATGGAACATCTCCTTTGATGGCACTGGTAGTGTAACCGGATTTCTTGAGGAAGTGGAGAGGCTGACTGAATCACGTAAAGTATCCCTGGAACAAGTTTTTGAATCAGTGTATGAGTTACTACGCAAGGATGCGAGGGATTGGTTCATTCCCCGGAGAGGTACTTTCGAGGACTGGGAGGATTTTAGCAACCAGCTGAAAGAAGCATTTCTGCCAGTTAACTACGAGGAGAATCTGTTGGAGGAAATAAAAAGGCGAACACAAGGCCCTGAAGAAAAGTTACTTCTATATGTTACCCGGATGCAGAACTTATTCCAGAAACTCACCTATGCAAAACCATCCGAGGTAGAGCAGATCCGGCTTATCCGACAGAGGTTGATCCCGCCCTTACAGCAAGCCCTGGCCTTCCAGGAGACCAAGACTTATGATGAACTTCTCCGTAAGGGAAAAGTTTTTGAACTGGTCCAGTGGCAGATGAGCCAGTACACCCGGCCACCCTCCAAACCAGGTTTTGTGGAAGAACCTCACCTGACGTACAGTCCCCGTCAACTGAACCGATACCAAGCAAGCTTTTCTATGGATACTGGAGAACAGGTTCGCCAAACAACTGATCACAGGGAATCAGTCCCGCCGACACCAGCCAACCAGACACGACTTTCTCCGCCGGAGGAGAGCCGTCCAGAGCCACCCAAGTCCAGAGAGTCAATAGCCCAGCGACAGGAATCTCACCGTCCGACTTCTGGAGACAGGTCCGAAGGTCGATCCAGACCTGCAACACCGCCACCCCGCCGTCCAGCCGAAAATAGCCCCGCTGACCGGACGGAACCACCTTCAGGGAGGAGAGTGTCCTTCCAGACACAGTGTTTCCGATGTGGTGGATATGGCCACATGCGTCGAGAATGTCGCAGGCCACCGAAAATCTTCTGTTCTCGATGCCAGAGGGAAAACATTCTCTCACGAGACTGTCCGTGTTCGGGAAACTGAAGGGGAGATTGGAGGCGGAGTCGACCACATCTCCCGGAATCTTGACTCCACTGGCACCGACTACCTTTAATGATAACCGTCCGTTAGTAGAGGTCAGAATAGCCGGCAAACACTTCCGAGCACTGATAGATACCGGAGCGACCAGGAGTTTCTGCAGTCAGGCCGTATCCGATCAGTGTGAAAGTAAAGGAATCACAGGACAAACAATGCACAACAGTTTCGCCGTAATAGCGAACGGACAAACCACTGTCACACCGAAACTGTACACCACCACCGTGCAAATTTCCGATTACACACTGCCTGATTTGAAATTCTTACTGGTACCAAACTTACCGGTTGACATTATTCTGGGGATGGATGTTCTGTCGACTTTCAAGTTTTCCGTAAACCTCAGTACCGCCGAGTGCTTTCTGGAAGGCCGACTGATCTCGAAACCGATGACTCCCGTCGAAATCACCGCAGAAGTTCATACCGCCGAAGAACACCTGTTGGAGTTGACGGAGTCTCAGAAACAGGAGCTGGAGGCGTTTCTGAAAGAGGAATTGAAGAAGTTTGAAGACCTATATGGTACAACCGACCTGATTGAACATAAGATCAAACTGAAACCGGGCACCGAACCGATCAAACAACGATACCGACCCCTAAACCCGAAAATGCAGGAGATCTTCAGTCAGGAAGTGGACCGTATGCTGGCTGAGGGAGTGATTGAACACTCCAAGTCACCGTGGAGTTCACCGGTAGTGTTGGTCAGGAAGAAAGACGGAAAGTACCGTTTTTGCATTTTTTGTATCTGTAAAAGATGCATACCCGTTGCCGTACATTTATGGGATTCTGGATAAACTACGTAAGGCCAAGTACATCTCCACACTGGATCTGAAACAAGGATATTGGCAGATACCGTTAGCCAAGGAAAGCCGTCCGATTACTGCCTTCACAGTTCCAGGAAGGGGATTGTTCCAGTTCACCGTCATGCCGTTTGGTCTTCACGCTAGTCCAGCCGCATTCCAGAGATTCTTAGACACCGTTATTGGCCCAGAAATGGAACCGGAGGCGTTCGCTTACCTGGACGACATAGTTGTCCTGGGGGAAACTTTCGAGGAGCACCTGGAAAACTTAAGAGAAGTATTCCGGCGGTTGAGAGAAGCCAATCTTCGTCTCAATCCCGAAAAGTGTGATTTTGTGCGAAAATCCCTAAAATACCTAGGACATGTCGTTACTTCCGAAGGAATCCGTACCGACCCGGATAAAGTTTCCTCTATCGTAGCATTCCCAGCGCCGAAAACCATCCGTGAATTGCGCCGTTTTCTGGGAGTTGCTAGCTGGTACCGCCGTTTTATAGAGAACTTTTCCGATGTCGTTTCACCGTTGACTCACCTGTTAAAGAAGAAACCACGTTGGAAGTGGGGTGAGGAACAACAAAAAGCGTTCGACCTCCTGAAACAAAAACTGACCGAATCACCGATACTGGCCTGTCCGGATTTCAATCAACCGTTCGTCCTGCAAACAGACGCCAGTGACGTAGGCCTTGGAGGAGCCCTGACCAAAGTTCTTGATGGAGAGGAAAGGGTGATCGCCTATGTCAGCCGTACCTTGAACACCGCCGAAAGAAATTACTCCGTGTCCGAAAAGGAATGTCTCGCCATTGTTTTCTCGATAGAGAAACTGCGACCATGCCTGGAAGGATTTCACTTCACCGTAATTTCCGACCACATGAGTCTGAAATGGCTGAATTCCATCAAGTCACCGTCCGGAAGAATTGCTCGATGGGCCGTTTTCCTTCAGCAATTCGACTTTGAAGTCCAATACCGGAGAGGTGCCCTGAACAAAGTCGCAGACAGTCTGTCCCGAAACCCGTTACCGTCTGTAGATTCCGTATGCCTGGCCGACGTCGAAGTTCGCTGCAGTTGGTACAACAAAAAGCTCCAAGAGATACAAGGAGACCCAGAAGATTTCCCTGACTACGCCATTGAGGATGGGAAACTGTATCGTCACTTCTGGGACTTTTCCGACTTTACTGAAGTTGGATCCGGACAACCATGGCTGGAGACAATTTAGAACATTTATTAAAGCAGGTCATATCGACAATGAATCAAATTAATTTAAATGTCAATAGAGATAATCAACAAGACGTTTATAATATTCCACGTAATAATGTGAACAATTTTGAGGCAAGCAAAAAACTGCCAGTTTTTGATGACACAGGGACTCTCCACCCTATGGAATTTCTTGAAGTTTTAGAGTATGCAATGATATCAGAAAATATACCGTTTGAGACTTTCAAATTTATCATCAGAAATCAATTCAAGGGTACGGCATCTTTGTGGTCACAAGCTTTTCTTCATACTTTCGCGGATTTTGAGACTTTCAAAGTAGCTTTTAAGGACCAGTTTTGGTCAGAAACGAAACAAGTACAAGTAAAAATAGACCTTCAGTCGCGATGTTATAGGGAAGGTCAAAGTTCATTAGTGAACTACTTTATGAAAAATGTAGCTATGGCTAGATATTTGAACCCACCTTATAGTGAATCACTGCTCATTAAAACGATAGCAAGGCACTTTCCGCCTAATATTTCAGCAACTCTGATGGGTGCACAATGTTTGGCCGAAGCTATGGAACGTTTAAGACAGGCGGATTATTATATGAACCATATCTCGAATACGAATAAGAGTTCGTTTGTTTCTAATGCTGGTCATTTTCAAAGTCTTCAGAAGGATAATAGAGTAGCTTTCCGCAGAGATAACTATGATTCAAAAAACAAGAGAATCTCATTCATGACCACTGAGGCTGTGGACGAAACACAGGCTTCGGAAAACGAGGAATTGCCTCGCGTTTAGGTCCTAACGTGGAGGCAGTTCTCAAGAGGACCATAGGTTCCCAGAACAACCCACGAGAGGACCTATTAACCGATGATTGTGAGTTCGAACATAAAACTGTCAATACTAGATCTCCTATTATACTAATTAAGATTTTTAATTTCGAGTTTCCGGCTCTAATTGATACTGGAAGCGGAGTCTGCGCATTCAATCAAGATGTATGGTCACAATTAACACCTTTTCATGATCAAATATTTTTTTCAATTGTACTGGAGTGAAAGTTACTGGTGCTTTTAAAAGCAAGCAGAGACGAGTTACACAGCAGTCTCTAGTTCCTTTTGTTATTGATAATGTTGAATTATTTCACGAATACTTACTCATTCCTGATCTCGTTTACCCAATCATAATCGGTTCGGATTTGTTACGACTAATTAATGCAAAAATAGATTTAGCCCGAGGAGAGATAATATTTTTTCATTGCGATAAATGGCTATCGGTAAAAGAAGTGAATTTTGAGCATCAAATCAATTCAGATGAGTCGCCATCAATAAAATGTATACAGGGTGCGAGAGTGGCGCATGTAGAACCTAACATAATCGGAGAGACTTTCGCAACAGATGAGGAAATAAATAACATCGTAAACAAGTGTGATCTTGACTTCGAACAGAAACAAAAATTTTGCCAATTATTGAAAAAACATAGAGAAATATTCTCTGAGATACCGGGGCGGACGGATAAGTACGAGCACCATATCAAATTAAACGATCCAAAAGAATTTTGCTTAAAGCAATATCCTGTTCCGATTGGTCATAGAGACGCGGTGCAGAAGCAACTTGACATATGGACATTCCATATGACATATGGAAGCTTGGGGTGTAATTAAAAGAATGGCCACTCCTTATGTCTCGCCTATTATGACGACATTGAAACGTGATAATAGTGTGCGTATTTGTTTGGATGCACGGCATCTCAATCAGGTGATGGAAAAAGAATATGAGACTCCGACCCCAGTGAAAGAGTTGATGCATTCTATGTCTGGAGTAAAATTTATGTCATCTCTAGACCTCACTCATTCGTACTGGCAAATACCACTATCGGAGGAGTCACAAAAGTTCACCGGGTTTAAATTCAATGGGAGAACTTACTTTTTTTGTGTTCTGCCTTTTGGCCTATCAACAAGTGTTAGCGTTTTCGTGAGATGCTTAAGATCCATATTTGGTGATAAGTTCCACGAGTTTCTTAGGGAATATGTTGACGATCTTCTTATAACTTCACAGAGTTTTGAGCAACACTGCAGTCACTTAGACGCGGTTTTTTCACGGTTGAAGGAATGTGGGTTTACTTTAAAGTTGAAAAAGTGTTCATTTTTCCGAGAGAATATGAAATTTTTGGGTTATATTTTAGATCCCACGGGTTATCACCCAGATCCTAATCGAACACAGGCAATTGTAGACTATCAAACTCCAAAGAATCAGAAGGAACTCCAAGCTTTCTTGGGCCTTATAAATTTTGACCGCTCATTTTCTCCTAATTTAGCCGAATTGATAAGCCTCTTAACTAGGTTATTGCGTAAAAAAACAAAATGGAAATGGACCGATCTAGAAGATGAGTACTTCAAAAAGGTGAAAGAGACTATTATTGAACATACCTTACTCTATCATCCGAGGGAAGATCTTCCATTTGCTCTCGCAACTGATAGCTCTGATGTAGGTATTGGGGCCGAATTATTTCAAATTGTCGATGGCAAGCACCAAACAGTTGCATGGGCCAGTCGTCAATTGTTGGATAGGGAGCGAAGATATAGCATTAACGAAAGGGAAGCCTTAAGTGTGATATGGGCGTTAAATAAATTCCGAATTTATTTGTTAGGGAAGCATTTTACCATATATACGGACAATAGCTCGATAACATATCTTAAAACCTGTAGATTTTTGTCATCGCGTATAGCTAGATATGCATTGGCCATTCAGGAATATGATTTCGATATCAAACATATACCGGGTAAAAAGAATATCGTTGCTGATGCATTGTCCAGATACTCAGCAATACGTCCTCCAACACCTATTGATAAAATGTTCAGGGTTGTGACCCTTCTTAGGTTACCGCAGAAGTTTATAAGTTCGTTGATAGATTTACCTGAACTTCAAAAATCCGATCCTAAACTGGGAGATATTCGCGATAGAGTTGAACATGATGTTGAAATACAGAAAAGGTTTATTATGCGTGAGAATATTTTGTACATACGTAATGAAAATGATGGTTTCTATAGATTATGTGTTCCTCAGTCAATGATACCAAAATTTGTGCAGGTTTTCCACGAAACCATCGGCCATTTCGGAAGTTACAAAACCTGGAAGGTGTTGAAAAGTGAGGTCTGGTGGAATAATATGGCGCGTGATATCAAAAGAGTCATCAAACGTTGTGATATTTGTCAGAAAGCCAAATGTTCGAAAATGCCGAAAGCGGAATTGAATGCTATTATTCCATCTACCAAGAATACTCTAGTGGCTTTCGATATATACGGACCGCTTCCAAGAAGTCGTGGTGGAAGCGAATATATTTGCGTTATGCTAGATGTGTTTTCAAAATACGTTACTTTATACCCTTTAAAAAGGGCCCGTTCTGTAGCTATACTCAATCGCATTATACATGATTATGGCCCAACCATGGGTCATGTCGAAACAATTCTAACTGATCATGGCTCACAATTCA
Organism: Coccinella septempunctata; assembly: GCF_907165205.1. Lineage (NCBI taxonomy): Eukaryota > Metazoa > Arthropoda > Insecta > Coleoptera > Coccinellidae > Coccinella > Coccinella septempunctata. Next base: position 7,249,536 of record NC_058196.1, read on the forward strand.
CCTCTAGGAAATGGAAAGAAACGCTAGAACATTTGGGCATCTAACATATTTTTTCTTCCATTCGTCATCCTCAAGCTAACCCATCAGAGAGAGTTATGCGAGAAGTCGGTCGGTTGGTTCGAACCTACTGTCATGAACAACAATCGAAGTGGGTTTTTGAAGTTAAATTGTTTATGCAACTTTTCAACTCTTTGGTTCATGAACGTACCGGATTCAGCCCACAAGAATTACAATTTGGTACCGAATCTTTGAAACTTTTGCCTGATAAATATAGACTAACTCAATCGGGTGCCGATATCACTGTGGATGAAAAATTAATACTAGCAAAAGAGAGTCTCGAGAACAAGGCGGCACGTAGAATCATACGACATGAAATGACTATCAATCCTCATAAGGGATTCGAAATAGGAGATCTGGTATTGCTTCGCGCGAACCCGACGTCATCTCTCCTGAAGGGTGAAACGAAAAAATTTCTTTTACTTTTCGAGGGCCCTTATGTGGTTAAAAAAAAAATTGGAACATGTTCCTACCTTTTAGTACATGCTCGGGGTCAGAAAGAAAGAGGAATCTTTCATATCAGTCATCTGAAAGAATACTACCCTCCAATTAAGTGATTTTTTTTTTAATGATTGGTGTAGGGATTTTATCCATTCGGTCAGCTTTGTTGCGTTCTTTAGTATAAGGTCTCATAGTCTCGACCTATACTTAGCGGGAGCAAGTTGAAGCAGAACGTATAGAATAAATGATTTTGTTGAGCAGTTTAGCTTGTTTCGGGATTGTGTCACGGAGGCGACGAAGAATTCGCGCATTCTGAGTTTTCGATTGACTGGCGCTGGAGGTAACTCACTACAGCCATTTTAGAGTGTGCAAATTTTTCGTTACCGAGATAATTTGTTGTTCTAGGTGTAGGTAAGAGAAATTGTATTTATTTTCCTTTTATATAATTATGATTTTCGATCCGCAAACTCTGTTTTTAAAAAGAATTTTATTCTTTCAATTATAAATCACAATTTTGAAAAACTAAATGACTTTATAATTGGACAGAGCGGAAAGGAGTTACAAACAGAATGAATTCTAAAATGGAACTAACTAGAATGTGTCTCTTTTCACATGGAAACCTTGGATTCTGGAAGAATCCGAGTCATCACTTTCTTCTCGCACTAACACTTTCCGCGAAGATGAAGCTGGCGTCAGCGTTCCAGTACGAGGAGCATCTCGTAATACTTTCCCCCTTAAGAGATAACGTCTCTGTTATCTGCTGGGTGGCCTTGGGTGATGTCTTCCATTTCTACGTGTATGATTTTCCTTGGACTGTAGATTAACTCGGAGATCCTTGTTTTGTTCTTTATAACGAAGATGATTCCAAGAATTGTGAAACAGCACAATATCACACTTGTAGACTGGTGAATGACCTGAGTTATTGGATGTAGGTACATGGGCTGGTCTGAAAGTTTTTCTGCTTCTTGAAGGATTGAAGTTGGTTTTTTCAGATGCCTCAGGTGAAATTCAATTTTGTGGGTGGAGTTCAATGAAATTTTCGAAATGTTTTTGGCAGTTATTTCGAAAATCGGAACTGTGTCATCGTAGATGGATTCTTCAATTCTTCAATTCGGCAGGTGGAACTTAGAAGGTTGATTCCCTGGATTGATTTCCTGAATAGAATTCCATGGCAGTCTTCTAGTACTGTTTTGTTCTTTTTGAAGAGGGTCAGGAGCTGGTGATTCTTCAGCGGATGGATGATGTTGAAGTCGTTGTTCACTAGTGTTGTTTGGCATCGACCTGGGGTTGACAGAATGCATGCTTCCTTGGTAGGCTGTTGAAGGCAAAGCACCATCGAACTTCCCAATGTTGATTTGCATATTTCATTGGTCCAATATTCCTCGTTGTTGATTTTGATGGAATACGTCCTTGGCGGGATCACAGCAATATCTTGGGTATTGGGTACAGGGTAGATTCGGGAATATGAAGCAATTACTCGTTTGAGAATTGGGATTTTGAGAAGGAATGTGATAGTTTCCTCCGTTCCAATGACAGACATTTTTGCATATTCGATTATTTTGAAAAGATGAACATAATCAATTGGTGATAGTTGCTGTGTCTTATAAATTTTTTCAAGATATGTCCCGATGGAATAAAGTTCTTCAACTTTAATGACTTCTTGTAACGGATCAATCCAAACTTCTTTATTCAAGTTGTTTTAAAGTGGACTGTATATTACTTGATGAGTTATTTGGGCTCCTCCGCCACATAAGATTGTGAATGAACAATAAAATGATATTAACAATGCGAATAAGACTTGAATTATCTGAGAGGAATTTCAACTAGGAACAACAAAAGAAATAAAGGAAAGTTCGAAAAAAAGGAAGAAGGACTCACCGTGGTTTCCTTGCCTTTTCTTCACACCAATTTCTAGCCTTGTGATATCTCCAACTCCACTGTCACCTTCACCTTTAACTAGCGATGAGTCTTTTTTCTCTCAGCTATGCACCAACTTATTAACTAATTTAATCAAAACGTTTATGCGGAAAAGCGAATTTTTCAACCCTTTTAAATTGCGGTAAGACCGGGAACGTGCGACATCGATGCGGAAAACCAAGTGATTGGAAAATCTGGAGGGGATGGAAACGTGAAAGGAATTAAGATGGGATTTCAATATGTGAAAATTCCTCTCAAATTATCATCTGACATCAATCTACCGGGTCAGTCCGACAATGCATCAACCGCATGAATAAAGAAATCCGCATTTCGACTCAATATCGAACACTTCTAAATTTGGAATTTCTCTCATTGCAAAACTTATAGTCCTTTCTAGCATTAATAAAGTGTTCATGAGTGCTTGGGACTGAAGCATTTGGTATTCTACAATGATTCGAAATCCTTCGGTAGATTCAATATTCTGGAATAATGCTTTAAGGATTGAATAATATTTTCGTTTAGCAGAGCCAAATCTTCTGAATATCTTTTTGACAAATGATTAGCAGAAATTTATTTATCCTTTCGATTTCGGAAGATTTGCTGTTGTGAAGGCTTTCTAAATTTTCGTTAATAGTTTTCAGATCATCATCGTCTAGGTTACCTGTAATGAATTTAATACCTTTTCCGATGAAATTAGCCAAACCTCTTCTAACTTTTCTATTGACAAATTTTCGTAAGATTTGTTCGATTTGATCCAAATTCAAACTCAATTGGTGAAAAAGTCGACGGGGTAATTCATCGAATGTTTGGTCTTTTTGAAGGTCATTAAAATTATCGTTCAACTGATCGAAATTGTCTTGCAAATTGGTAATATTTATGAAGAAAAGAAAATTATGGTAATGATCAAGAATTTTGGCATGACTCAAAGGTTCTTCAAAGTATCCATTACTTTTTATTTCGTGGACCTGAAGGGCCTGGTTTGTTTGGGTCTGAATCAGGAGGATCAGCAGTATCCTGAAAAGAACAAACGTTTTTTCTTAGTTTTTTGACTTTTTGTATGTGCGCTGTTGTTTCTCTTGATTTTGTAGTTAGACCACTTATTTTGTTTTGTTGTTGCTGTTCAACAATAATTTTTTCGAAGGGTGGATCCGTTTTTCTCGGTCTGTTTCGTTCGAAGTAAACTTCTGCTTGCTCTAAATTTGGACGGTCATTTCGCTTTTCGTTCAGCTTGTTTAATGTTTTCTGAGCTTTGTTTTCATTTCGTTCGTAAATATGGTCAAAAAATGGCAAAATTTCCTGTTTTCGTTTTTCGTTATACTGCTCATAAATAGTCATATTCAAATCAAATTCTGGTAATTTGTCGTATGGACCATAAAGTAAATGAAAAGGTGAATAACCAGTCGCTGAATGTATCGATTGATTATAAATTAATGTTGCTGTAATCATGAGATTAGCTGGATTTTCATTTGGGTTTTTCAATTTGAGAATTCTGAGTTTTTCCAAAATTGTTGAATGGAATCGTTCAATTGGAGAATTTGAGTTCGGATTGTTCACTGTTGTAAAATGTAGATTGATTTTGTTCAATTTACAATACTCTGTGAAAGTCTTGTTCTGAAATTCTCGTCCTTCGTCACAAACAATCTTTTGTGGAATATTGTGATGTGAAAAATAATGACGTAATTTATTGAGAATTGTTAAAGCAGTGCCGTCTTTTAAAAGGTATGATTGCGCGTATTTTGAAAATAAATCAATTATTGTTAAAAACTTCGAATTTTGAAAAGAAAATGTATCAATGTAGATTACTTCGAAAGGTCGCTTAGCTAGGAGGGGACCTGAAAATTTCAATTTATAAGGGTTTCTCTCGTATTTTGATTTAAGGCATAATTCGCATTTATTTATGATTTCTGTGATTTTATTCCTCATTTTTGGCCAATAGTAGTACTTATTGTTGAAGTTTATCTTATTCGAATAGAGATTTGAAAATATTGAATCGAAAGAGGTAAGTATATTTTAAATATTTTATACTATGGCGCTCACACTCCCGGCTAAATGATTTTCATGTTTAGGGGATGTTTGGTCACTACTATTTGTCTGACTGATGAAATATAACTTTTTTATAGTTACTTCAATGGCATATTTCAATATCAGGCATGTGAAAATAAGTAAAGTTCATTTATATTTTGTGCATCTTCAAAGCGTCTGGCAAGAGTTTTGGCCCATGGAAAGTGTCTGGCACTTACAATATAACTTCAAAATAATATTCTTTAAAACATATAAAAATCATCCATGTGAAAATAAGTTAAGTAACACTTATTTTTAGTCACCTTTGCCACCTGGTATCTGCCCGGGTGTCACTAGGCAAGCTCCACAAGTTCGCAGGTATTCAAAGCACATGAAAATCTACTGAGATCCTGAAGTTTCATCTGTGTAAAAATAAGTTATGTCTGGTCGCTCTGGGATCTTACTCTATAAAGTTGACGATTTTCGAACTATTTTTTCAATAACAAGGCCAATTTGTGATTAAGGATAGCAGAGACAGTTGTCTCTGAAGGATAGCGTTTTTATCCCAGATTATCACACCTGTATAAAAAACAATTGTTTTAATTTAAATTTACTTAGGTTATGGTTATCGATTAACTACTTGAAATAGTTTCAATGAGGGGAGATGAAACAAAAATCTTAGTTCAATATAATTAAAAATCGATATCCTTTTTCACAAACTGGCTCTGTTATTAAGAAAAATAGAAAATCGGCAACTTTGGGTATTTTAATAAAATTCTGGTTATTTTGGAAACGCTACATTTTCGTCGAACTAATGTTGGTGTCATAATATTTGGTTTACTCTATCTTAGTGTGATGTTTGATTCACTAGTTTCGGGTCACCCTGTATATGGGGTTATTTTGAACTCAGCTCAATGACCTCTATTCACGGTTTTCATTTGTCTGTTTACTCGTGAAACACCCTGTATACTCCTTGTATTCTGAAAATTTTGAAACAAATGCACTCACCGTCATATGAAAATTCAAATTCTTCTTGTTGTGAGAAACGTTCATCCCTTTACCCAACGCCGACCCTGGTTACATTGCCCGTTAGAGAACAGAGAAAGGATAGCAGAGACAGTTGTCTCTGAAGCATAACGTTTTTCTCCCATATTATCATCCCTGTTTATTCTGAGTATTAAAAATCATGAAAAAAAAACCAATTGTTTTAATTTACATTTACTTAGGTTATGGTTATCGATTAACTACTTAAAATAATTTGAATTAGGGGAGATAAAACAAAAATCTTAGTTCAATATAATTTAAAATCGATATCCTTTTTCACAAACTGGCCCTGTTATCAAGAAAAATAGTTCGAAAATCGGCTACTTGAGGTATTTTAATAAAATTCTGATTATTTTGGAAACGGTACATTTTCGTCGAACTAATGTTGGTGTCATTCCATAATATTTGGTTTACTCTTTCTTGGTGTGACGTTTGATTCACTAGTTTTGGGACAGCCTGTATTTGGGGTGATTTTGAATTCAGCTCAATGCCCTCTATTCATGCATTTCATTTGTCTGTTTACTCGTGAAACACCCTAAATACTCCTTGCACTCTGAAAATTTTGAAACAAATGCACTCACCGTCATATGAAAATTCTAATTCTTCTTGTTGTGAGAAACGTTCATCCCTTTACCCAACGCCGACCCTGATTACATTGCCCGTTAGAAGAATGAAATCGGCATCTGTTTACCGCAAAACACGAGTAAAATTTCGTTTTGCGTGTTATATCGGATGAAATTGAATTTATTCCATGGATGATTCGGGAATTATTGATGTCCAGAATGCTCCAGAATGATGAAAATTTTCAGATTTCATTGAAACTCTTGCGGCAATTATCTCGTATATTGTCAAGTTTAGATTCTAATTCATTCAGAACTTTGAAGTTCGGCAAATAATGATGTAAATAATTCAATATTCTATGCCTCAAGACTCGAAACTTTTCGAGAAACGATTCATTTAATGATTTGATAACGAATAAATCAAAAAAATGATGTGTGTTGATATTATATTTTCATTCATTGAAGAATATTTAGAATAATGAAGTTCAACAATTGATACGAACAACATACTTATTCAATTAGCCTCACGAAACATTTCAGAATTTATTTTGTGTTTAGATAATCCGATGCATATCGTTGTTCACAATACCTACGACTGTCAATTTAGGACCAATTATAGAACGATTCAATTAATAGATCAATAGCTTTTGAAAATGTTGGTCAGTCTATAAACTGACGAGGTACATAGTATAATGAGAGTTCTAAAAAATTTTTGTAGACTACAGAATTAAGATGGTTGATATTATGTGTCGCTAACAGTCAATCACATTTCCTTAAGCGCAGTTGTTTTTTGGAAGAAAAAGTAGTAGATTCTCGCAAAATCCGAAACTCTACATGAATAGGCCCAGTTGTTCAGTTCGGGATTAAAGTTTATCCTAGATTGATTTTGACATTTCAGTTCTGTCAGGTTAATCTAGGATCATCTTAAATCTCGGCCTAATCCTGAACTGAACAACCGGGCCTTATAGTAATAGCAACGTAGCATTAATTAATTCGGTATATTATTGGAAAAATACAAATTTTTTATAGCGAAGGATAGTGGTTTTTAGACTCGGTATTCACGAAATTCATTTTGTTATGTTTTTTTTTTAATGTGAATCGGACCGAAATCTTGGATCGCCCGAACTGCTAGTTTCGTACACTTTTATGACAATAGCATAATAACTCAAATTTAAACATTTTAACAGAAATTTTTGAATTTAAGGGAGAGACACATTGAAAAAATTGATAGCAAGTTACCGCCTAAACTACGAGCTTGCCGAAGTTGAAACTGATACCAATCTACTCGGTGCTTCATTATATGTATAGTTTTATGACTCAGTGTTTTTTAGAACCTGTAGTAAAAAAAATTAAAAACTGTAAACTAGTCATCGCCTTCCAAAGGCTGTATCTTGAAACGGCTGTCGATTTGGAAAAAGAATTTATAGGAACTATCCCCGCTTATTTTCATTGAGGAATCATTTCCTCTAGTCCTTCGCATTTGTTTACAGATATCCTGTATATAGATATATTTTATCTCTGTACCTATTTATTTTGGATAGTAGAAGTTTAATCAATATGTGTTATTTTCGAAGACCAAAACAAAAATTTCAATTGCACCTGATTTGTTTAAGATTCATCATTTATTTTGAATAATAAAACTGCATGCGAAAATACTCAAATTAACTTTTGTCTTTCTCCTTTCATCATGCGTCCATCATAGTGTCCGATGTTCATCATAGCTTTTGGCAATTTACCAATCATCAATCATCTGTATGTCAATCATATGTATCCGAGTATGTATCTATATTATTAACTTCATTTTGTAGATTCATCATGTCTTGACAAAAATATGGTTGCAATTTCAGAATATGTTGACTCGAGTCCTTCAAAAGACTTGATATATTGATATTTTTTCCTTTACATCCTGTATGATCTATCGAAAAATGCAAATCTGTTTTGGATAATTCTTCATAGAATCTTACCTGCTTCGATATAATTGGTAATTTTCTTTATGATACATCACTAAAAAATTTAAACCAGAGAGATGGTACAAGCTCTTCAAATTTTCGGGAAAATTCAATATTTAAACATAATCGATAATAAAAGAGATATTTCTGAGCCAAGGATTCCTCAGTTCCTCAAAATCATTGAGCAATCCGATTTAAGAAAAATATATAGAGCGTTCCATTTGAAAAAACACAAGAATGTCCAACATTCGGTTTAGCCGACGTTGTTAATTTCTGTGATATTGTAAAATTTTTAGCATTTCTTCTCTTGATTCTGAAATGAAAATTTTCGGAATGGCTCATTGTCCCTGAAAATTCATCACTATTTACATCTTAATATTCTTTTCCAAAAAATTTTTTTTTTCTGAACAGCTCATTTTATTTCATACAGTGTAACAATACTCATCGTTATTCTAATAGGTAGTACTAGTTAGCCCAACGATCTATTTTTTCGGTGGATCCATCTTTTACCACCAAATCAATAAAAAAACATCATAAGCGAAAATAAGATCAATCAATCGAATCAACCCGATTTATACACTGTAGTGATGTTTGCCCACGGCCGTCCAGTTGCAAGAACGGCTATTTCACCACCATCAATACCGTATGTCTGATATGAATGCTGCAGTCTGTTAATTTTTTCCCATATTTGGAATAGAATGCCGAAACGAATAATAAGCTATATGCAAGGAAGGATGGAGTGACTTCTTATCAAGGATTATAAATTAGGGTTTATAATCTACAATTTCATACGTTTTTTTCTTTATTCAGAATATTTTACGGATTTTTACTCCGGGAGAAATATCAGTTCAAAATGGACGGTCAGAAAAATTGATGGATAGAGTAAATAGAGGAACGAATAAACATCCTTATATAAGTTTTTTCTTCATGCCCCAGGGTCCCAGCTCCAACGATTGAAAAGAACCACCACTATTCTGTAGACAATGGAGAACATGTTTCCCATATTTTTTCGAATGTGTGAAACGGTTGGCCAATTAAATTGATGAGAAATGTATCAGATTTACTCAGAAAAATTCATATTTCTTTCTGACATTCAACGATCGAGAGTATGTCTCGATCCTCTTTTTTGTTTTGAAAATTTGAAATGTCCAAGAAAATTTATTTCCTCGTCCACCCTTTCCATCAATTATCTTGGATGGCCATTTTAAATTTTGGAAAAAAAAAAAAAGGAACATGCGCTCCATCGTAAAGAGAATATCGGTTCATTTTCATCGATGGAGGTGGTTTTTCTGAGGAATATTGTGATACATTTCTTTATCCACCACTTTTCTCGGCTGGCCATTTCGAACTTGAAAAATGAGGGATATGCGTCGTAGACTGAATAGTTCATTTTGATCCTCGGAGCTGAAGTATGAAAAAAAAATTATGTTAGGAATATTTTATTCATCCTTCTGGAGGAGGAATCCTTAATACATTCTGAATAGAAACAAATCGGTTCATTTGATGGTTGGAGGTGGCGTTCTAGGGCTGTCAGAATGAAAAAACAAATTTTTTTACTACATTCTGATAGATTCCTCTATCCACCAAATTTCTTGGCCGGCCATTCTGAACTTGAAGAATGAGGAATAGGCGCTTCAACATAAAATGAATAGTTCATTTTTATAATTGGAGCGGTAATATGAACAAAAAAATTATGTTAGGGATATTTTAGTCATCCCTCTACGTACCTTAGCGATCAACTTCTTTGGTAGGATGTTTTGAACTGATTTATCTTCTGGAGAAGGAATCCTCAAAACATTCTGCATGGAAAAAAAAACGGTTCATTTGATTGTTGGAGATGGCCGTTCTAGGGCTGTCAGAATGAAACAATTTTTTTTTCTGAATACATTCTCATACATTCCTTCATACACCAATTTTCTTGGCCGGCCTTTCTGAACTTGAAAAATAAGGAATAGGTGAGGAATAGGCGCTTCATCGCCTCGAATAATTCATTTTGATCCACGGAGCTGTAGTATGAACAAAAGTTATGTTAGGGATATTTTAGTCATCCCTCTATGTACTTTAGCCACCAATTTCCTCGGCCGACCTTTGAACCGACTTATCTTCTTCAGAAGGAATCCTTGAAACATTCTGAATGAAAGAAAACCGAATATCGGTTCATTTTGATCGTTCGAGGTGAGAGATTCTTTTATGAGTAAATTCTGTACATCCCTATATACACCAATTTTCTTGGACGATCATTCTGAACTCGAAAAAAAGGAGGAATATGAGCGTCATCGTAGTATGAAAATCAATAATGAAATCAGGGATTATAAAACATGATTTTTAGTCCTTGGTATGCAATGAGTCTTTTCCTTGCTAAAACATAGGTAATTATTCGGTTCGCCATACTATTATGAATGAGGGAAAATAAATTAAGCGACTGCTGCATTAATATTAGAGATCGGCCGGGAGCAAAAATAAGATTATATGACTCGAGGGAATAATATTAATTCGAGGAGGATCATCGTTGTATGTATTGAACCAAATATGGTTCCATCAGGACAATAGTCTTAATCACGAATCAATTTGGAATGTTAGAACACTACAGTTCAAATATTCAATGAGCTGTTATTTTCAACATCAATGCATTTTAGATATCAGGATAAAGAATAAACCATACCATTGAATAATTTTCCTTAGATAGATTTTCCCTGAATAGATTTTTTTTAGATAGATACCTGAAAACTCGAACCTGAGAGTGCATAAACTCACTACTTACTCAATGTGTTTCTATATCTTTTATTTATTTATTCATTTATTGATTTAATCAGGATCCCCAACAGAAATACATCCAATGACAGGGGATCACAACAAATTACAAAAAAAAAAACAAAATAAGATATCTAGCGCACTCAAAAATTGAAAAACTAATGAAAACACAATATGATTTCATTCAAACAAGCTCATCCATAATTATGACATAAGTAAGAAGTGATCTTTCTCTTGAAAACAGGCAGTGAAAGATTGAATATATCTATATTATTGATGTGATAGTTATAAAATCTGACTATTCTAAGAAATACAGAGTGATAATAAAGGGACGTTCGCGCTCGTGGAACAAAGAAAAGCTCCTTCCGACGATTGTCGACAAAACGAACATTCAAATGGATATTTTCAATCAACGGAAAATCAAAATGATTGTTGACTATTCGGAACAAAAAGACCCCATCGAAAACAACCCTCCTCTGCTCCAAGCTCACGATCTTAAACAACTTCAACCTTGATTCATATGGACATATTGCTTGACGATCGCCAAATCTATACTGCATATGTTTTGTGAACTTTCTCTGAACCCTCTCTAATCTATCGACGTATTTATAATAATATGGATTCCATACAGGTGTAGCATATTAATATACTACGAACCAATGCGAAAAATAGTAACTTCAATGTCTCTATATTTTTAAACTGTTTGGAAATTCTTAGCACAAAACCGAGCATTTTGAAAGCCCTAGCAACTATCTGATCAATATGAATTTCCAATGACAATTTGGAATCAAGTACTATACCAAGATCTTTGAAATCTTTTACTCTATTCAAAACAAAACCATATACAGAGAGGGAGAGCATCAGAGGGTTCAAGTTCTCAGTGAACGTTATATGTTTACATTTCTCAACATTTAAAATCAAGTAACGACTTGAACAGAAATCAGTGAATATGTCGAGATCGCTTTGAAAGTTCAGAATATCATCATGCTTCTTGAATAATGATACATTTTCAGATCATCTGCATAAAGTTCGAAATTTACATAATGAAAGCAGTCAGATACGTCGTTTATATAAAGGGAAAAAAGCAAAGGGCCCAAATGCGAACCCTGCGGAACCCCCGATGTCACCTGAAAAACCGACGAAGGCACACTATTCACAACGACATATTGAAAACGGCCCGACAAATAAGACCCAATCCACGCCAGCAAACCACCCTGAATACCAAAATCTTCAAGAATTCTCATAAGGGTAGCACAATGTACCTTGTCGAAGGCCTTCGCAATATCGGTATACACAGCATCTACCTGAAAGCCTCGATCAAAACTTTCTGAGATGAAATCAATAAAAGGTGTTAAATTCGATAGAACCGATCTCCCCTTGAAGAAGCCGTGTTGTTTAATATTTATTATAGATTTGAGCGACGCGAACAAAAAATCAGTTACAATAGATTCAAAAAGCTTCCCAAAATGACTCAAGATACAAATCGGCCGGTAGTTCGATACGAGATTCACTTTACTGCCCTTGTGAACGGGAGCGACCTTCGCAAGCTTCCTCGTATTAGGAAAAACGCCATTGCTCAAAGACTGGTTATAAATTATATGAAGTGGTGACACCCGAGATTCGCCGCAGAATTTGATAAATATCGGAGGAATTGAGTCCGGTCCAGGACCCTTGTCAATCCTCAAACCCTTAATCTTACTCAGAATTACATCCTCATTTTACATTAACATAATCAGACTCCATGATTTTACTCACATTGCTTTTATATATAACTGGTTTATTTGGATCTTCAAAAACACTAGAAAAATATTCAGCAAATGCATTAGCTTTATCTTCACTAGACTCAAACGTAAAATCATTATGACACATCAATTCGGGAACTCCCACACCTTTTCGATTATCATTTACAAATGACCAGAAATTTTTTGTGTTCTTGATTATATTATTTTCAACATATGAGATGTATTCCGTATAATCTCTCTGAATTAAATGTTCACAGTGTTTGCGAAGAATGGAAAAGTTTTCGTTATCAGAAGTATTCTTATATTTTTTGAATTTACCACGATATCTCACTTTCTCTCCAATAAGATCAATTGTTTGTTTGGAAAACCTTCCTTCATAGACTGAGACAATTCAATTGTTTACGAAACTGAACATAACCTCTCAATGTAGTGAATGAAAGATCCTCATTTTGAACTTACTGTACATAACTGGCATGGGGAAAAATAGTAATGCGATGTCCCGACGTACTCGCGAGTTCGATTCCGGGCCAAGTGTAAAAACTGTCTAGTAAGTATGGATGGAAATGAGCACAACACAGAAAATAACACCTCCGCGTGTGAGGGTAAAACATTGGTTTCTAGGAGATTAAAAGGCTAATAGATGGGATAGGTAACGTCGTGGTAAATTTTTGTAACGTTGAGATAGTTAATGATGGCCCCAACGGGATATCCATTGGACGTCTGCGATGGACGTCCGAATTCGGTTCAGAGTTGTGACATTTGTGCGTCCCTCGGATGTCCATAGAACGTCCATTGTACCAGAAATGGACGTCCGATGGAAGAAAAACGTCGCATGGATGTCCATAAGACTACTTTGTGCTATTAGGGTAGGAACAGGCAGACAGACAGCGGAAAGCTACTTTGTTTTATAATATGTTCTACTTCAGCTGATGAGTATCCGGATCAAATCTGTATTTCAACATCTCGAAGTAGTTATTTGCCGCCTCTGTAACATTCCGCGATTCTCATCTAACAAACAACTTGAAGCTCGATTCAGATCAAAGCGCCCTTGAAGGTTGTACCCTTCTCCTAGTTTGTCTAGGTTTATCGTTAAAAAACGGTAGTGTTTTACAAGTTTTAAGTCGATAAGGTGCCATTAACTCAAAATAATAACTCATTATTTTATAAGATAATCCTCTTGGAAATTTCTCTGTCAATCTTAAAAATTTCTATTTGCTGCTCGCAGATGATTTTGCACCTTCGAATGTCACTGAAAAATAAATAGTATGACTTCCGTAAAACAGGACATTTCGCATTAGCCAACCTTTTCAGGACTGCAGTTTTGCCAAAGGCATAACAATGTTTTTGTGATTACGGGTGGTTTTTATAAATTCCCACCAAAAAGCGGGATCGAAAAAAACTTCAATTTATATTTATTTATAAACTATCATGAACATCTTTGTCATCTAATTCGAAAGTTCACGATCGAACATGTCACAGAAGATATGTTTGTCCGTCAGAGGGACGTCTTAAATATCCTTTTTGACCTAACCAGTGCCTGAAAACCTGGAAAGGGCTACAACAAAGGGCTCTTGATATCTGAGATATCTGGGATAAGTGAATGTTCCTCTAGAGAGGAGTGTGACAGCCGCAAAAAGAAATCATGGATAGGAACAGGACACACACAGAACGAGAAACAGAAAATGCTACAGCTCATCACTGCCGCGACACTCTGATACAACTCGCAACTCTGTATGTGGAATGCCTGAGGAAATATGAGAGCAATTATACCCGGAAAAGAGACAATAATTTATTCGAAAAGTCGGAAGAATCTTTTTACCGATCGCTCACATCGTCTGATGGAGAAAATGGAAAAGTTAGAACCAATTATCAACGAAACCTCGTTTAATGGAGATACCGGATGGATTGAGAATGAAAAATCTGAAGCTATGAAATATACATCAATGCAGCATGACATGATCGAAATTGGACAAGGAAAATCAGCTATAAGGGGACTACACAACTTGGAAACACCTGGGCCTGATGGTTAACAGAACTTCTGGATCAAGAAACTTTGAATCATGCACGACGAATTGACCTTCGCAATAAAAGATGTTATTGAAAATCCTGAAAAAATACCAGTGTTCCTAACACATGGCACAACATACCTGTTACATAAAGAGTAAAGGAATACAGGAGACCCAACCAAGTACCGACCAATCACATGCCTTCAAACGATGTATAAATTAATCACATCGTGTATTTCCGACCGAATTAATAAACATTGTAAAATGAATAACATCATCGCCAAGCAACAGAAAGGATGCACCACCAAAGACTGCTGAGGATGCGAAGAACAACTAATAATAGATTCAGTTATCTGCAATTAAGCGAGGGAATCTTTACGATGCGTACATTGACTACAAAAAGGCATTCGATTCCATACCTCACGAATGGCTTTTGACGATTTTGAAGATTTACTAGGAAGATTCCAATGTTGTTTCTGAAATGAAAAAATGAAAGAAGCAGATGGAGCTATTCGAATAAGACGCCGAATTTTTTAAATAGACTCGCTGAGCCCTCTGTGGTTCTGTATGGCCCTGAATCCTTTGTCTCATAGTTTGAATTCTACGAACTACGGATTTGCCATCAAGAGCGGCAGTAGAACTATGATGAAACTGAATCATCTCCCTTATATGGACGATTTGAAACTCTTCGTATCTACTAAGAACTAAATGCAACAGATGCTGAAAATGGTGGAAGGATTCTCGAAAGATATCAAAATGAAATTAGGACTGGAAAAATATCGACTAACGACAGGCAAAATAGAAGATGGTACACATTCGAACTCGAGGAAGGTGCTTAAATTGAAGCATTGAAGGAAGGAGGCACACACAGTATCAGGGCCAGATGAAGAAAGAATTAACAGAGGAGTTCACCCGAATATTGAGGAGGATAATGAAAACTGTCTTAACAGCAAGAATCGGATCAAAGAGATTAATACCTACGATTGCTCAGCACTGAGCTACGCCTTCAGTTTAATCTCTCGAACCACCGCGGATTTAGCAGCCCTACAGATAAAAATAAGGACAATGCGGACAAAACATAATTAAAATCACCTCAAAAGATCAAAAGAACGAACAGAGCTACCACGACACTTTGGGGGTAGAGGAATTGTTGACTAATCCAAGTGCATGTACCAGGAAATTGAAGGACTTCGAAAATATATCCTGAAATAGGTTGCTTCTTCAGAACTACATCGAGCAGTTTGTGTTGGTGTTAGTTCTGCTCCACTGAAGCTACAACAAGACCACTTGGAAACTGTCGAACACTCTGCAGAAAGCAAAATGCAGAAACTGATTGGAAAACCTTTGCATGGAATGCACCCGATCGAGGTCGATCATGATAACGTCGACATATCTGCGTCGAAATACTGGTTGACTTCCGGAAGGCTGTTTCCTGAGACAGAGGGCTTCATCCGCGCCATCCAAGATCAGGTGAATCCGAAAAGGAACTACATGAAATTTATCGCTCAGTAAAGGACTATAGCTCTCGTTTCATGTGTGCGACACATGAAACTATTCTTCACATCACTGGAGGATATCAGAAATTCGCAGGCACGAAGGACAAAAATAGACGTGATGCTGTTGCCAAGATTCTTCACCAAGAACTGGCAAATAAAATACCAACTTCTAACGCCAAAAAAGATTTTCCATTACAATTACCATCCGGATGCTGTATTGGAAAATGATCATCACAAGCTCTATTGGGATCGCACGGATCTCACAGTCCGGAAAATTACTCACAATAGACTTGACCTCGTATTGCTGAAGAACGATGAGAACAGAGCACTATTCTTCGACGTGGCGATTCCAAATAAAAACAGTCTTCTAGATAGGCACAATGGAAAAATTTCAAAATACAGAGACCTAGAGGAACAAAACAGGAGACAGTGGAAGTTAAAAGAGATCAAGACCAAACCTATTATTATTTCATCTACAGGCCTGATACCAAAGACAGTCGAAGAAACTACCAGAGAGCTTTAGGAAACTTCAGTTGGACGGAAATATTTATAGAGTCATGCAGAAGACTGTACTGCTGGGAATGGCGAGAACTGTACGCAAGTACATGGGGAATGAAAAGGAACACCGTCTGCTTCGAGAGGAAGTCGCCAAGGAGCAGCCAAGGAGGGGCCAAGGAGCAGCCAAGGAGGGGCCAAGGAGCGGCCCGAACCCGACCACCACCACGAGCCCGAAAACTTAGAAAGGGCTCCAACAGAGCTTAATCCTGTTTATATCTGAGATACCTGGTATAAATGAATGTTCCTCTGGAGGAGAGTGTCAATGTTTCAAGACTGAAGTCACAATAGTTTATTGAGTATAAACATTGATCGCAGAAGCAAGACCCTGTACGCGATAAATAGAAAGTAAGAAGATTATTTTGGAATCTCATCTTGGAACAGAAGTGTTAAAACTTTGTTCTCTAGTTCTCAAAATTATATTTTATTATATACATGTAATGTGGTTCCTTCTCTAATTTTTCAGTATCAATTTCTGTTATAAGCATAAATTAGCAATAATATTATCAGGTAATGATCCAATACAAATATGGCTTTCTGAAAGGGTACGCAACCTTATTTGCATTTATTAAAAAATTCATTGGAATGAATTGAAACAGCGCTCACGCCGGTCTCGTAAGATACTAAAGATGCATATGTATATGGGATATGGATAACATATTATCTGGTACGTTCTCGTTATTCGCTTGAATTCAGTGGTAATGGGTGGAAACTTTTCGGTGAATTTGATATTGTTGGAAGGCAGGAAAATTTTGTTCTTACTGGGAGTATATTTGATGGTGAATATCAATTTTATTGGAAAAAACAAGGGCGACTTATTGTTGCTTTTCCCATCTCGGAAGTTATTTCATACACGTGTGAAACAATATACTGCTGGTGAATTAGAGGTAAGAAATCGAAAAAATGGGAAGATCAAATAAACAGTCATCGTCAGTGGCGGAACAGGCAAGTTGTGGGAAATGTAATAGAAAATTTTCCAAAACAGATTACAAAGTACTATGCTCTGGCCGTTGTAATAAATGGTCCTGTGAGAGTTGCACGGGCTTGCAGAAAAACCAATTAAAGAAAATGCCGAAGTCAAACATCACATGGGAATGTACAGAGTGTACCCAAAACAAGAGAAGATCTATTGTTCGAGAAATCAGCTCAGATGATGAAGACAACCCTGATGAGGATGAGAGAATCACAATTGGAGACATTATGAGAGAGAAGAGAAGTAATCATGAAAGAGTTACCATGGATATGCAGATCTTCCGTAGGGAGGTCACTCATACTCTACAGTTTTTGTCGGACTCATTTGAGAAATTGAAAAAGGAGAACAAGTTGATCAAGGAAATATTGGAAGGGAAACAGAAAAAGTTAAATATTGCTAATGCAAGCATAAAAGTATTGGAGGTGTTAAAAATTGGAGTAATTTTTAACCCAACTCTACCACTCGATGCACATCTTTAGCAACTCAGTGACTACGTTTATCGTTACATGCTTCTGTGAACGTAACCTTAAAATCGCTGTCAATCAGCTGTTCAAAAAAACCGGTGGAACCTGTTGAATCTGCTCAATTTAATTAATTCTCTCTAGATTCTTGGTTCGCTCAAGTGAATTGGAACTTGGTCTAAATTCTTAACGTGATTTTTAGTGCACTCTCAACTTTTTCAGTCAGCTCAAATCTAATAATATTATTTTATATTATAATAATCGATCGATCAACATCTCAAAAAGGTACAGTACTTTTTCACTCAACAAAAAATGTAGTCATTTTTTGCATGTGTCACGTTAGAATATCATTCTACATAATTTTCCTCTCAACATTCACTCCATCGCTATGCATTTTCTCACTATTACATTTGCAATATTCTGCTCTACATCTCTCTATCATATTTGCATGTATATTTTCTCAATTTTCTCCAAATCTTTCAATCAACCACGTGCTCAATGTATCTAACTGCTTCAACCTTCTCGAAATGCATCGATATTCCATTCACTTTAAATCACATCACCTCGACAACCACTCACATTTTAATTTCTCTAATTTTAGCACCAAGTTCACATTTCACACCACTCTATTAGAAGCTTATATACTTGGATTCACTCTCATTTTGTATATATGTCATCTCAGATTAACTTTACACCTCTTACGATCAGACTTCTCAGGCCTCTTAAGTTTCAGGTACCTCTACGCTCAAGTTGGACACTTCGAAGGCTTCTCATAGACCAGATCGAAATCCATCTCACTACACTCAGAACTCTGAATAATGGACTACACTCTATCAACTCTATTGGACAGACTGGTTTGTGATAATGCTCGAGGAGGTCCAATCTGATTTCAACTCAATAAGTATAATTTATTATACACTTTTGCATGTCTCTATTACCTGAAACTTATAATACCTTATTTATTTTCTCTAACGTTGTGAACTGCTCTTCTTGTTTCATCTCAATTATGAATACTATTCATTAATTCTTTCTACGTTTACAATATTTCATTTCTCTTCATTGCATTTGTAACACAACTCACCTCAATTTATGTACTCTCATACAACACCTTCTGCTTTTCTAATAGATTTGCTATTCCTGTAAGCGTTGGTAATCATCTCTCTACATTACATTTGTTACACGACTCACCTCAATTTATGTACTCTCATAAAACAACTTCTGCTTTTCTAATAGATTTGCTATTCCTGTAAGCGTTGGTAATCATCTCTCTCATTCTGTCTCATTACACCTGTCTCACTACATTACATATCTCTAACTTCTCAAGTTGTCACTGCAACCTTCTGTTTTTCTGATAGCGAGACAGTTTATGAAATCGTAAACTCTGTCACTGTAAACGTTGTGCTTGCATGATAACACTCACATCAATTCATAACTATCAAGCTCAATTATTATGCAACTCAAAATACATAAACACGTTTTGATGTAAATATATCTCAATTCTTATCAAACACATAATAATTGATCTTGTTACTCGATACATGAAATTCACTCAACCTGCTCTTTCTCTCAAGCAAATACAACGTTTATTTTCTCGTTGATACATTACTCTAAAATTCTCTCAATAACTTCTCAATAATTGTAAATAGGTTCACTCTGTTTAGATGTTGTATATAATTTTACTTCATGCGAGTGTCTATTTATTATGTGACGTGTTTGATATACAATAAAGATTTTATTTTACCATCTCCAACTCAATCATTTGGTAACAGTCCACTTTTAAGTAATTGCCAAAAATCTCAACACCCAGATTTTTGAACAGGAGGAAAGAATGGATGAGATTGAACAAGCAAGTAGGAACAGGAACATTATACTGACTAATGTGCCTACACAAGAATCGGAAAATACAAAAGAACTGGTGCGAAAGATAGTTCAAACTGTACATGTTGACTTAGGTGGAGAGGAATTTGTGTCAGCACGTATTTCTAAAAAACCAAATGCACCAATCCTGGTCAAGTTGAAAACTGAAGATACTAGAAGGAAAATACTGGAGAAGCGTAAAGCATACGGAACACTGAAGATGAATGACTGTGGTTTTCAGCAGGAAAACATCGTTTATTTCAATGAAGATCTATCACGGTATAAACAAGAGTTATACGCCAAAGCCACGAATTTCAAGAAGGAATATCTATATGCTTATGTATGGGTGAAAGACGGGAAAATATTCATCAGGAAAACCGAAGCAGCAAGACCACTTCATATTAGATCTGAAAAGATCTAGAACACCTAGATCAATAACATTTTAGATGTAGTTAATGGTTTGATTTACAGCTTTTTCAGTTATGGAAAGTTACATAAACAATTTCAAGGTGCCTAGAATAAAAGATAAGATTGTATCTTCCAAGGAATTTTGTGAGGTTGTGAGTAATGATAGTTCAAATTGTTTCACATTGTTTCATAATAATATTAGAAGTGTGAGTAAGAATATTGATGAATTCAGGGTTTTCATTGATGGGTGTTTGGGGAAGTTGGATTGTTTAATATTAACAGAAACTTTTAAAATTTATGATAAGAATCTATTTAATTTACAAGGTCACACATCAGTTTATAATATGGGGGATCTTGAAAAAATGAAAAAGACGAAATTTTCGTGTCTGCTCCAAATTCTCTATTAAAAATTGCTACATATGTTTCGGCCCTTACAAAATTAGGGCCATCTTCAGGCATCTGCAGACAAATACAAAGATGTATGAAAACAGTAATAAAATAAAAGACAGCAACAGAAAAGTACATGGAAAGAGAAAACAACTGTACAAAGACAAAAAAGTAAATCAACAAATATTGAGAGTCGAATTGTTAACTTAAGCAAAATGACTTACATGTTCAAAATTATAACCGAAATTATTGGTCAAGAAAAGATGAAAGTAAATATGTCAAATTATCAGGATCAACAAAGGCGAACAGAAATAGCAGAAAGAAGAAACCACAGAAAAACACAGAAATGACTGAGTTTCTGTTGAGGGGCGTATATCGGGTTGTGTGAAGTATCAAAATTGGGAGAAAAGGGGGAAGAACGGAATCGGAGTCATCGCGATGGAAGAAAGCCGAGCAAATGCGGACAAATAAGCAGGGAACTCTTGCTGGGTGTTCAGAAGTTTAGTTGGGGTTTCTTCATAAACTTTTTAGGGTTTTCACTCCCAGAATCCTCCCAAAATAAATTTAGTTGGGGTGTTGTGTTTTGCCTTTGTGATATGTATCTTCTCCAATGAGTCACATAACCTTCTGTTTCGAGGTAGAGACAGGATGCAGGGCTCCAACGAAGGAACGTGGCCGGAGTTCGGGAGGATGTGCTCCGCGAAAGTGGACTTGTTGGGGTTGTTGGTCCTAATGGCTCTGAAGTGTTCATCGATCCTTGTTTTGATGCTTCTAAAGGATCGACCTATGTAGAAACTACCACAAGAACATTCCAGCCGATAGACTCCCATTCTCTAGACCGGGTCGACCTTATCCTCACCTCTGGAGAGGGTTGCTCTAAGGGAGTTTTCAACTTTGAAGGATATCTGAATGTTGAACTGTTTTAGGTATTTTTGGATTCTCTCAGAAACCCCAGGAACATAAGGGATGCTCTTGAAAATAATGTTTTCATCTGATATAGGGGTTAAATGGGTGTTATGTCTAATCATGATCTTATGGGAAATCCTGCGAAAAGTGTTCTGGACCAAGTTCATAGGGAAGCCATTCCCAGTCAACCAGAAATGTAACAGTAAGTCGCAGGGAGTACCCAAAAATATCTCATTGAAGCGCTTCTTTGAGAAGTTTCATGGATGTACTTAAGATTTCACATTGTGGACATTAACGTCCGCATATTGTTAAGTTTGCGAATTCCTCAACTTTAGATCCCTAGTGGTTGCATGTAACATCATATCGAGATGTTCCGATGAAGTGAACATAGCTACTATTATGCGACTTCTCTCTGTTGATATTTTTGAAATATTGAATCTGTTATATTTTTAGAACATGAAATGATGTGTTGTGAATAAATTTCGATGAACTCTACCCAGCGACTTCTCTAAGAAAAACTTTCAGTAACTGTCTGAAATGTTCTATTTATCAGCACGTGGTCTCGAGGTTAACTCGTAACCTAAATCCCGCTATGCAAAACGTGGTGTGACGTGTTTCGTTCTGTGACTGCGTTGTGTTGAGAGAATGAACAAACAAAATCTTTATGAATGAATTTTAAGAATAATTTTCTTAACCGAGCTGTTCTATTATTAAATTTCGTTTTAGTTAAGTGTTACTTGACGTTGATTGATTAATTAACGTGCAGTAAAAGGTGAGTAGTTATATAACCTATTGAAATAATGACTACATCATGATCACTTCTTGGCCCTCTTATCCTCCCGATTTTTGCACCTTTGTAACGTTCAACTTTCAACATACCTCCATATGAATTTAGGTGATAAGTAACATTCACAACCTTCAAAATCAAACTTGGAAATGATTTGAATCATCGAGAGGACTTCAAATTATTATTTTAGATACTGTGCTGGAAAAAATCACCTCCTACTGTTGTTAGATTTTTCATGACACTCAATTTATTACTATCAATACAGCTCTGATTTTTTCTTCTTCAGCTGGACCATGCCGTTCCTGAAGTGGAATGAAGATTTATAACAAGATATATGTTCTTTATTTTATATATTTGGATTTGTATGAAACATATTAATCTTGAATAAAAAGATATCAGTAATTCATAAAGTTGTTCAATTTCCCTTTTGAGGATGAGAGCAGAATGCGAAATATATTTTTCGCATTCTTTTTTTTTCTGAAATTGAGTTTACGCGTATATAAAATTTTGATTCATTTTCAGGCAGTTCTTACTGTTAGTTCAATTTCAGAAAAATTGTAGCTTGGGTCACTTTTCCTTGGAACGCCTCGAATATAGAGTGCAAATTGATTGCCACGATGGTAATTATCAAATTGAACATGAATATAACTTCAATAGAGGATACACTTTGGTGGTTTATTCTGTCAAAATAATCGTTCCAAAAACCTCCAAAATGAGAAGTCGCAAAGTTGCTGTCTAGGGTGCTTTTTTTACACCTACTATGTGATGTACTGGGTAATTACCCGCGATATGCGATGTTGCGGACATTAAGCACTCTCCAGTAAGTACTGGTGGCCTTCTTTTAAATCAACATTGTGAAGTCGCATTTCCACAGTGGTAATTCCCAACAACTTCCCTGTGACTGAAACTGGTTGACTGGGTTGTTGTGTGCTATTTGTAGTATAATGTTGTATTCCGTTTCGTAATATTCAGCGGTCAATGGAGTTGTCAACAGTCTATAGAAGAAGGAACAGAAGGCGACAAGCTTGTACTGGAGTGGATGAATTGTTGAGAAAGGGATCACATGATCAGTTGTTGTGGGCTTCCTGTAGATAGAGAATTCGATCTTATCATCTCTCGAGCGCAAAAGCAAGTCTAGAAACGGAAGGGTTCCATTTGTCTGTGCTTCAACGGTGAAGGTGATTCTAGGATGCAGTGTGTTGATGAAATCTAGGAACATATCGAGGTCAGATTGATATCCCAGAAAGATGCAAAAAATGTCGTCCACATAGCGTCTCCAAAATAGAATGTGATTTTTGAACAAGTTATTGTCCTTGAGTTTATTTTCAAGATATTTAAGAAGACACTCTGCAAGCAATGGCGCCAGGGTAGATCCCATACTTAGGCCGTTTTTTTTTGGATGTAAAATCGGTTGTTGAATTTGAAAAAGTTCTGCTCCAGGCAAACTTTTAGTAAAGCTGAGAGAGAAGACCCAACATCGTCGCTAAGATCGGAAAAGGCCAAAAGTTGGTTGATTAATTCAGCGGCTTCAACCGGTGGAGTAGATGGGTATAAGTTGACTATATCGAAGGAGACCATGGTTGCTCCCTCGGGAAATTTGAGGTCTTTGATCTGATGTACCAGTTCTGAAGAATTTTTGATAGAGAATTCTGATCTGTAATCTAAATGGCGTTGAAAAACATCACCGAGGAAGGAAGACAAGCCGTGGGCAGAGGTGCCAACAAAGGAAACGATTGGGCGAACGGGTATGCCTGGTTTGTGGATCTTTGGCAAACTATATAACAGAGGAGTGACCGGTACAGACGAGATAAGCCAATCTATTTTAAAATTGAAAAGCTGCAAAATATCTTTATTTTGTTTGATGGTAGAATTTACCTTCTTAAGAAAACCAGGTATGAGATCTTTCGGGGTTCTGTCGAAATCTGTTGAATTTAGGAAGTCTTCAGTTTTGCAAATGTAATCAGACATTCTCATGATCACGGTGCAGTTGCCCTTGTAAGCTTTGGTGACCAAGAGATTGTTTACGTTGATTTTGTTCAACAATGATTTTATGACAGAGGAAGAACTCCCAAATTTTGTAGTTTGATGTCTTAAGAAGGATTTGATGATGTTAGTTGTTTCTAATGTTATGGTGGCAAAATTTTCTAATCTGCACCGATTAAAAATGTTTTCAATATGTGAGGTGAACGAGTCTAAAAGTACAGAAGAAGGCTTGAGAGGTGCAGAACATTTAAGGCCCTGGTTAAGAAGATCTTGTTCGGCAGATGATAGTGAAACGTCGGTCATGTTTAATGTTCTTGGGTGAAATTTAAACGTCGAATATACTGTTTGGGTTGGTTGTTCAGGAATATTATGAGATCTCAAGTAGTTCAATTGAACTACAATTGAAGCTATCCAAGAAATTTCTTGGATAGCTTCTCAAAGCGTTTCTCACCCTCCAACTCCATCCTTTCCCGAGTCCTTCTCTCCAGGCAATCCCATATAGCTGGATGTAAGTTCCATATGTAATTTCCATATGTCGAGGAAAATTGCTTCTCTGAGTCTAAACTTGTGTCGGAGTTCTGGTTTTATCCAAAACCTAATAGCAAACCTCTGTGTTGACTTAGCTGCTCTTGAGGTGTTCCCAATTTTAACCTTGGCGAATTTCGGTTGTAGACTCTCTCTTAGACATGAAGACAAAAACCATATAATAATAATAATAATAATAATAATAACGACTTGAACGACTTGACGACTTGAAACTCTTCGCATCTACCAAAAAACAAATGCAATTGATGCTGAAAATGGTGGAAGGATTCTCGGAAGACATCAAAATGAAGTTTGGACTAGAAAAATGTCGACTGCTAAACATAACGAGAGGAAAAATAGAAGATGGTACGTTCAAACTCAGGGAAGGTGCAGAAATTGAAGCATTAAAGGAAGCAGACACATACAAGTATCTAGGCATAAAACAGGCAAGAAAAATCAATCAGACCCAGATGAAGAAAGAATTAACGGAGGAGTTCACCCGAAGATTGAGGAGGATTATGAAAACTGGTCTTAACAGCAAGAATCTGATAAAAGCGATTAACACCTACGCTTGCTCGGCGCTGATCTATTCATTTGGTATTATCTCTTGGACGACCACCGATTTAGCAGCTTTACAGAGAAATATAAGGACGATGCTGACTAAACACAATAAACATCACCCCAAAAGCTCAATAGAACGGACAGAGCTGCCACGACATCTTGGGGGTAGAGGAATTGTTGATTTTTCCAACCGTATGTCCCAGGAAATTGAGGGACTTCGAAAATATTTCTTGAGCAAGGCAGCTTCGTCAGAACTCCATCGAGTAGTTTGTGTTGCTGATAGTTCTACACCATTAAAGCTACAACAGGATCACTTGGAAACCGTCGAACACTCTGCAGAAAGTAAAATGCAGAAACTGATTGGCAAACCTTTGCATGGGAGGCACCAGAACGAGGTCAACCATGATTACGTCGACATATCTGCGTCGAACTACTGGTTGACTTCCGGAAGGTTGTTTCCTGAGACAGAGGGCTTCATGCTCGCCATCCAGGATCAGGTGATTCCAACAAGAAATTACATGAAGTACATCGCCAAGGATGCCTCAGTGGCGGACGATAGCTGTCGTTATGGCTGTGCGACACATGAAACTATCCAGCACATCACCGGGTGATGTCAGAAGTTCGCGGGCACGGAGTACAAAAATAGACATGATGCTGTTGCCAAGATTCTTCACCAAGAATTGGCACTAAAACACAAACTTCTAACTTCGAAAAAGGTTCCTTATTACAATTACCATCCGGATGCTGTGCTGGAAAACGAACATCACAAGCTCTACTGGGATCGCACGGTTCTCACAGACCGGAAAATAACACACAATAGACCAGACCTCATATTGCTCAATAAGGATGAGGACAGAGCACTATTCATCGACGTGGCAATTCCAAATAATAACAATCTTCTAGATAGGCACACTGAAAAAATTTCAAAATACAGAGATCTCGAGGAACAAACCAGAAGACAGTGGAAGCTGAAAGATATCAAGACCATCCCTATTGTCATTTCATCTACAGGCCTGATACCGAAGAAACTACTGGAGAACTTGAGGAAACTTCAGTTGGACGAAAATATCTATAGAATCATGCAGAAGGCGGTACTGCTCGGAACGGCGAGAACTGTACGAAAGTACATGGGGAATGCAGAGGAACACCGCCTGCTCCGACGAGAAGTGCGGGTGGAGCAGGAATCCAATCTACAGCAGGGAGGCGAGGAGCGACACGGACCCGACCACCACCACGAGCCCGAAAACCTGGAAAGGGCTCCAACAGAGCTTTATCCTTTTGATATCTGAGATATCTGGGATAAGTGAATTTTCCTCTGGAGAGGAGTGTGAAAGCCGCAAGGCTGAAGTCATAATAATAATAATATTATTATTACTACAAAAAGCATTCGATTCTATACCCCACGAATGGCTCTTGACGATCTTGAAGATTTACAAGGTGGATCCCAATATTGTTAAGTTCCTAAAAAACGCCATGTCAACCTGGCGTACTAGTCTTCAAATGAAAGCAGGATATTGCTCCATTACAACAGGACCTATCCCAATAAGACGCGGAATTTTCCAAGGAGACTCGCTGAGCCCTCTGTGGTTCTGCATGGCCCTGAATCCCTAGTCTCATAGATTGAATTCTACGGACTACGGATTTTTCATCAAAAGCGGCAGTAGAACTATGATGAAACTGAATCATCTACTTTACATGGACGATTTGAAACTCTTCGCATCTACCAAAAAACAAATGCAACAGATGCTGAAAATTTTGTGAGGATTCTCGGAAGACATCAAAATGAAGTTTGGATTAGAAAAATGTCGACTGCTCAACATAACGAGAGGAAAAATAGAAGATGGTACGTTCAAACTCAAGGAAGGTGCAGAAATTGAAGCATTGAAGGAAGGAGACACATACAAGTATCTAGGCATAAAACAGGCAAGAAAAATCAATCAGACCCAGATGAACAAAGAATTAACGGAGGAGTTCACCCGAAGATTGAGAAGGATAATGAGAACTGGTCTTAACAGCAAGAATCTCATAAAAGCGATTAACACCTACGCTTGCTCGGCGCTGAGCTATTCATTCGGTATCATCTCTTGGACGACCACCGATTTAGCAGCACTACAGAGAAAAATAAGGACGATGCTGACTAAACACAATAAACATCACCCCAAAAGCTCAATAGAACGGACAGAGCTGCCACGTCATCTTGGGGGTAGAGGAATTGTTGATTTGTCCAACCGTATGTCCCAGGAAATTGAAGGACTTCGAAAATATTTCTTGAGCAAGGCAGCTTCGTCAGAACTCCATCGAGTAGTTTGTGTTGCTGATACTTCCACACCGTTAAAGCTACACCAGGATCACTTGGAAACCGTCGAACATTCTGCAGAAAGTAAAATGCAGAAACTGATTGGCAAACCTTTGCATGGGAGGCACCAGAATGAGGTCAACCATAATTACGTCGACATATCTGCGTCGAACTATTGGTTGACTTCCGGAAGGTTGTTTCCTGAGACAGAGGGCTTCATGCTCGCCATCCAGGATCAGGTGATTCCAACAAGAAATTACATGAAGTTCATCGCCAAGGATGCCTCAGTGGCTGACGATAGCTGTCGTTATGGCTGTGCGACACATGAAACTATCCAGCACATCACCGGGGGATGTCAGAAGTTCGCGGGCACGGAGTACAAAAATAGACATGATGCCGTTGCCAAGATTCTTCACCAAGAATTGGCACTAAAATACCAACTCCTAAGTTTGAAAAAGGTTCCTTATTACAATTACCATCCAGATGCTGTGCTGGAAAACGAACATCACAAGCTCTACTGGGATCGCACTGTTCTCACAGACCGGAAAATAACCCACAATAGACCAGACCTCATATTGCTCAATAAGGATGAGGACACAGCACTATTTTCGTGTCTGCTCCAAATTCTTTATTAAAAGTTGCTACATATGTTTCAACCCTTACAAAATTAGGGCCATCTTCAGGCATCTGCAGCCAAATACAAAGATGTATGAAAACAGTAATAAAATAAAAGACAGCAACAGAAAAGTACATGGAAAGAGAAAACAACAGTACAAAGACAAAACAGTAAATCAACAAATATTGAGAGTCGAATTGTAAACTTAATCAAAATGACTTACATGTTCAAAATTATAACCGAAATTATTCGTCAAGAAAAGATGAAAGTAAATATGTCAAATTATCAGGATCAACAAAGGCGAACAGAAATAGCAGAAAGAAGCGCAGAAACCACAGAAAAACACAGAAATGACTGAGTTTCTGTTGAGTGGCGAATATCGGGTTGTGTGAAGTATCAAAATTGGGAGAAAATGGGGAAGAACGGAATCGGAGTCATCGCGATGGAAGAAAGCCGAGCAAATGCGGACAAATGAGCATTTCAGGGAACTCTTGCTGGGTGTTCAGAAGTTTAGTTGGGGTGTTGTGTTTTGCCTTTGGGATATGTATCTTCTCCAATGAGTCACATAAACTTCTGTTTCGAGGTAGAGACAGGAACGTGGCCGGAGTTGGAGAGGATGTGCTCCGCGAAAGTGGACTTGTTGGGGTTGTTGGTCCTAATGGCTCTGAAGTGTTCATCGATCCTTGTTTTGATGCTTCTAAAGGATCAGCCTATGTAGAAACTACCACAAGAACATTCCAGCCGATAGACTTCCATTCTCTCGACCGTTTCGACCTTATCCTTACCTCTGGAGAGGATTGCTCTAAGGGAGTTTTCAACTTTGAAGCATATCTGAATGTTGAACTGTTTTAGGTATTTTTGAATTCTCTCAGAAAACCCATGAACATAAGGGATGCTCTTGAAAATAATGTTTTCATCTCATATAGGGGTTAAATGGGTGTTATGTCTAATCATGATCTTATGGGAAATCCTGCGAAAAGTGTTCTGCACCAAGTTCATAGGGAAGCCATTGTTGTGTGCTATTTGTAGTATAATGTTGTATTCCGTTTTGTAATCTTCAGCGGACAATGGAGTTGTCAACAGTCTATAGAAGAAGGAACGGAAGGCGGAAAGCTTGTACTGGAGTGGATGATTTGATGAGAAAGGGATCACATGATCAGTTGTTGTGGGCTTCCTGTAGATAGACAATTCGATTTTATCATCTCTCGAGCGCAAAAGCAAGTCTAGAAAAGGAAGGGTTCCATTTGTCTGTGCTTCAACGGTGAATGTGATTCTAGGATGCAGTGTGTTAATGAAATCTAGGAACATATCGAGGTCAGATTGATCTCCCAGAAAGATGCAAAAAATGTCGTCCACATAGCGTCTCCAAAATAGAATGTGTTTTTTGAACAAGTTAGTGTCCTTGAGTTTATATTCAAGATATTTAAGAAAACACTCTGCAAGCAATGGCGCCAGGGGAGATCCCATACTTAGGCCGTTTTTTTGGATGTAAAATCGGTTGTTGAATTTGAAAAAGTTCTGCTCCAGGCAAACTTTTAGTAAAGCTGAGAGAGAAGACACAACATCGTCGCTAAGATCGGAAAAGGCCAAAAGTTGGTTGATTAATTCAGCGACTTCAACCGGTGGAGTAGATGGGTATAAGTTGACTATATCGAAGGAGACCATGGTTGCTCCCTCGGAAAATTTGAGGTCTTTGATCTGATGTACCAGTTCTGAAGAATTTTTGATAGAGAATTCTGATCTGTAATCTAAATGGCGTTGAAAAACATCACAGAGGAAGGAAGATATTCGCAACTCAACAGAAACTCGGTCATTTCTGTGTTTTTCTGTGGTTTCTGCGCTTCTTTCTGCTATTTCTGTTCGCCTTTGTTGATCCTGATAATTTGACATATTTACTTTCATCTTTTCTTGACGAATAATTTCGGTTATAATTTTTAACATGTAAGTCATTTTGCTTAAGTTCACAATTCGACTTTCAATATTTGTTGATTTACTGTTTTGTCTTTGTACTGTTGTTTTCTCTTTCCATGTACTTTTCTGTTGCTGTCTTTTATTTTATTACTGTTTTCATACATCTCTGTATTTGTCTGCAGATGCCTGAAGATGGCCCTAATTTTGTAAGGGCCGAAACATATGTAGCAATTTTTAATAAAGAATTTGGAGCAGATACGAAAATTTCGTCTTTATCATTATCTATCAAGCTCCAATGAACAGGATTGTTAAAAAATCGAGGGTGTTATGATTTTTAATTAAAGAGTAGTGGACTGTATTAAAAGATAATTGAGTTGGAGATGGTATAAAAACATTTATTAAGAATCATTCACAACCATAAAATGAATATGTCACCTGCATGAAGCTAATACAGTAAAAAGCAACTAATATTAACAACATCTATAAACTCAGAGAGACAATATCCAATTAAAAACAAGAGATGGTCCAGAGCAGTTCAAATGAGAAGTCATTTGATGTCAGACTTAGACGTTGAGGAGTTCAATAAATTCAATATCAACACAACGGTTACACAGTGATAGGGCAATCAATTGAAAATTGATTGCGAGAGCCTCCTTTTTCTATCAGAAAACGCGAAGGTTAGAATATTGAACTTTAAAGAGAAGACGCGAGAGTACAGAGAAATAGGCCCGAGGTGAAACTGCAATGTCTAAGTCTGATCATCAACGAGAAATCGATACATTAAATTTGAGTAGATCAATAATGTTAATGTAAGTATGAGCAGAACAAGAGTAGCACAAGTTAAATGAGAAGCACAGAGTTACTGAATTTGAGAAGCACTAGAATATTAAAAATAATATGAAAAGGGCAATAAATTCTAATTAAATGAGAAGTTCGATAATAATTCATTAAATGAAAAGGACAATCATAATTAATATGAGAAGAACAAAGTATAATTCATATACATTGAGATGATCTTGAAGAGAGCAAAAATCTATCAATGTATTCAGCATTTACAGAGACGAACTGCTTACAAGTAAGCACGATTAGAACGTTCATCAGAAAAATAGAAGAAACAATTGATAAATTAAGAGAAGTCATGAGAGTACTGAGTTGAATAAATCTCTAATCGTAGATTTTGAGATGTGCTGAAGGCTGAGAAAACTAACATGCATGTTGAGTCCGATGAATGAATATAGAAGAGAAACAATGAGAGTACATATTATAAAGAGTAGACCATACCAAGTGAGTAGACATGAGTGTTCGTGCAGACGTTCCAGGGTGGAGCCTAGGTCGAGGTGTATCGAGCAATGTCATTGATCGTTTAACTAACGTTGAGGTGTTCACATCCTTTTCTGAGAATAACAGCTACATCCAGGGTCCACCCTGGAGAATATGAGGATTCATTCATCTGAAACTCAACATCATGAATTAGTCATATGTATAAGAGGTGATCATACGAGGTGTTATAAAAATGATAAAACTGATTCTAATAATAAAGAATATTACGAGAAGACAATGAATCAGATATCAATTCTATGAAGATGAACTTGAGAAGTTTCAATCCTGGTGCTACATACCCATTTTCATGTGAGATGATCTAGAGAAGTCTGAAAATCTATATAAATTATGAAATATGATAAAATATATAGTTTTGAGAGGACAATAGTTCGATTTGAGTTGAGTAGACATTTCAATTGAGCAGTGCTCGCAAGGATTCGGAATCTATTTCTAGATTCTGAATCTCTTGCACGTGGACTAATTTCAGTATAATGAAATTATCATGAAAATGGTGTAATGTATGATGTTGAGCAGTCTGAGAGTACTTTACCTTAAGAGATGAACAATTTAGCACCAGGATTGATGCGAGATGACTTGAAAATTAATAACTAGAAGAGGTGAGCGTGAAAATGAGAGGTTAGAAAAGCACTATGAAAGCTAAGAGACGTTACTACTACAGAGCTAACAAAGAGAATGAATTAAAAATGGCTTCAGCGGAAACTGGACATCTGACATCTTGTAGAGGGGGCTGCGCCGTCGATGCTGTCGAGTGGAACATCCTTGAGAACTGCCAGTGGCGTCGTTGAGAAGGGGCTGAATTTTTAACATTCCGCCCGCCATAACTAACAGCGTTAGTTATCGAGAAGACTTGAGGGGTTGAAATTCTTTCTTGCTTCGTCTGGAGTGGACACTGGCAGGATTGCCAACTTCGAGATCGGTCTGGTTAGAGTGGACGTGGAGGTCTTGAGAGTGACGACACGAACAAGGCCGTCTGTCCCTGGGTGCACAGCCATTACTCGCCCTAATGGCCACTTGCATGGAGGTAATCTTTCATCGGTGAGGAGTACTAGTGACCCAACCTTTATGTCATGGGCTGGATGGTGCCACTTTGAGATGGACAGTTGACGTTGTAGAAATTGAGTTGACCATTTGGACCAGAACTGCTGGGTGCGTTGCTGAATTAACTGCCATCTTGACAGTCGAGAAGTCGAGAGGTCTTCGAGAGATGGCTCAGGTACGGTGTTCAGAGCTGTACCTATTAAGAAGTGGCCTGGTGTGAGAGCGGAGCAGTCTTCAGGATCATCGCTGAGCGGTTCGAGAGGTCTAGAATTGAGGATGGCTTCGATCTGTGTGAGGAGTGTGATCAGCTCTTCCATGGTGAATGGCTGATCCTTGGTAGCCCGGGCGAGGTGATATTTGAAAGATTTCACTGCTGCTTCCCATTTTCCTCCCATGTGAGGAGCTGCCGGTGGGTTGAAGCACCAGTTAGTACCTTCTTTCAAGAGGAGTTCGGCGATGACCTGGTTTTGTGAGGAGGCCTTTGAGAACATGGTCTTGAGAGTGGCATCGGCTCCCATGAAGTTGGTTCCGCAGTCTGAGTATAAGGTTTCACAGATGCCTCGTCGAGCGGTAAACCTACGGAACGCAGCGATAAATGATTCGGTAGTGTAATCACTTACGGCTTCGAGGTGGACTGCTGAGGTGGCGAAGCAGACAAACACACAAACCCAGCCTTTGTGTGTCTTTGCTCCTCTTCCTTTCCAGGCTTTGAGAGTGAGAGGTCCGGCGTAGTCTACACCAGTGTGGAGAAAGGGACGAGATGGTCTAACGCGTGGTTCTGGTAACTGGCCCATGAGTTGTTGAGCTCTTATACCTCGATGCCGTGCACATGTAACACACTTCAGGATGTGGGATTTCACTGGGGCTCTTCCTCCAATGATCCAATATTGTTGTCGGATGGTGGACAGTGTGAGTTGTGTACCTCCATGGAGAGTTCGTTTGTGAGCAGAATCTATAATCAGAGAAGTCAATTGAGAAGCTCGAGGAATTATTGCAGGATGCTTGCTATCTGGGTCCAAGAGAGCGTTGGTGATTCGTCCTCCTACACGAATGACACCTTCTTGATCGATGAACGCCGTGAGTCTACTGAACACATGTGAGGATGACAGAGCAGTACCAGTTTGAAGAGCCTTGAGTTCTTGAGGAAAATACACTTGTTGAGTAGCCTTGATCCAATAGATCCTTGATTTTTCCAAGTCAGTTGAGGTGAGCGGAGTTGTGAAGTTCAGAGTTGAGGAGTGTCTGAGTCGGGCGAGGACTCTTAAACAGAGAGAGGTGATTCTTAACAATTTATTGAGAGAAGAATACCTGTATATAAGATCCCACGAGTAGTCTAGAGTTGCGGCCGTGAGGAGGTTCTTGGTGGGTCTTGCTTCAGATTCGGGGTCAATTGTCGTTGCCGGCTGACGATTGGGCCAGGAATCTGGTGACTTGGAAATCCATGGTGGTCCCGTCCACCATAGAGTGCTGTTCAGTAGTTGAGATGACGAGAAGCCACGAGAAGCACAGTCCGCTGGATTTTCTTTGCCGGAAACGTATCTCCATTGTGCACCTGGAGTTAGTTCTTGGATGAGCTCTACCCTGTTTCGAACAAAGTCCTTCCAGCGAGCGGGGTGAGATGTGATCCACGTGAGAGAGACTGTTGAGTCCGTCCACAAAGTCGTTGAGTGTATCTGTGTATCTAAAACACGATGAGCATAATTAGTTAACTTGGCCAAGATGAGAGATGCTGTGAGTTCGAGGCGTGGGATTGTGAGGCGTTTCAACGGCGTTACTTTTGTTTTCGAGCAGAGCAATGTGACTTTGGATCCTGTGGACGGTGAGCGGACTACGAGATAGAGGACTGCTGCCATGGCAAGTTGAGAAGCATCAGAGAAACCGTGAAGTTCTAAGGTAGCATTTTCTTGGGTGCCTACCCATCGAGGAGCACGTACACTGGCCAGTGATTTGAGATCTTCTCTGATGTTGCACCATCTTTCTGTGAGTTGAGGTGACAGTGGTTCGTCCCATGACAGTTTCTGGAGCCAAAGTTCCTGCAACAACATTTTGGCCCTGATCGTGACAGGGGATACTAAACCAAGTGGATCAAAGAGTTGAGCGATATGAGATAACATAGTACGTTTAGTTACCACAGACCCAGATGAGCTTGAGTTGATCTTGAACGAGAAGTAATCCTCTTGAGGATACCAGAGGAGGCCTAGAAGTTTCGTTGAAGTAGGACAGTCGTCAAATGAGATCGGCGATGGTATCATTTCTTCCTCGGTTACCATCTTGAGCGTACTTGGAGAGTTCGATTGCCACTTTGCTAAGGGGAGGCCGCCCGCCATGCAGAGATTTTTCAGGTCGATAGCGATTTCTGAGAGTTGTTCTTTCGTGTCTGCACCACCATAGATATCATCAACATAGCGACCTTTGGTGAGTGGTGGAATGGCGAGTGGAAACTTGTGACCTTCATCTTCGATGAGTTGGAGGAGGACTCGAATGGCCAAGAAAGGAGCAGCCTTGGTTCCATAGGTGACGGTGGTGAGGTGGTACGTCGCTATCTCATCTTCTGAGTTTCGCCAGAGAATGCATTGGAGATCCCAATCGTCTGGATGCACCATGATCTGTCTGTACATCTTCGTGATGTCTGTGGAAAACACAAATTTAAAGCGACGTACCCAGAACAATACATCAATAACATCTAACTGAAGTTTCGCTCCGGTGTGCATGATGTCGTTCAGTGAGAGGCCTGTTGAGGTGGGACTGGAACCATTGAACACTACTCGCAATTTGGTGGAGGAGCTGTCTGGCTTGAGAATTCCATGATGCGGCAAATAGTATCTGGGATGCGAGATGTCTGAGGGAGCCTTCTTCATGTGCTCGAGTTGTTCATATTCAGTGAGGAAGTCCTTGTAGAGCTGGCAATATTCTTGGTTTCCCTCGAACTTGCGAAATTGTCCTTGGAGGCATCGGAAGGCACGTTGTCTGGAAGATCCCAAAAGATTAGATGATGATTTTAATGGGAGTCTTACCATGTATCGTCCAGAAGGAAGTCGAGAGTGAGTGGTCTTGAAGTGGTCTTCACATTCCTGCTCGTCAGCAGTGAGGTGACTTACGGAGGTGGACTTGACTTCTTCTTGTTCCCAGAACTTTTCGAGAAGGCTTTGAAGGTCAGATTCTTGAGTGGCATGGTATTGAGGAGACACACTTGAGCAGACTTCTTGATGAGGGCATATTGGACCTAGGACCAACCATCCAAAGATCGAGAGCTGAGCTGTTGGAGTTGACCCATCTGGCCCTTGTCGGAGTTGAGGAAGAATGATGGAACCATAGACATCAGCACCCAATATGATGTCGATTGGCCTTGAGGTGTAGAACTCTGGATCGGCGAGCTTCAAATTGTCGAGGTGTGGCAAACGTGGTCGTGTGCAACAATTGAAAGATGGTAAATTAGTAAATGGAGATGACAAGATATGAGCATTTATATTCACGGTTTTGTGATTGTGAAGAGATTTCAGTGTGATCAATACTGATCCTCTTGATCTTGAGGTGGCTCCACCAATTCCAACGATGGTGACTTTGGATTGGCTTCGAGGAAGGCTGAGCTGTCTTGAGAAGTCTTCAGAGATGAACGAGAGTTCCGATCCTGAGTCGATGAGAAGTCTTGCTTGGTGCGAGGTGACTGGAGTGAGAACGTGAACTAGAGCGGTCGAGAGAAAGGTGAGTTGTCTTGGAGAAGTTTTGACGACTGCCCGAAATTTTCAGGCCCTTTTTGAGGTGGCTGGCTTAGCTTCACTGGGCTTAGAAGTAGGCCTAGACGAGGAGGCTTGAGGGGTTCTGGCTGAGGAGGCTTGAGGAGTTCTGGCGGAGGAGACCATGATGATGTGGTCATGGAGTGAGGAGTGATGTCGATCAGAGCACAACCGGCATGTTTGATGAGACCTACATGAGCGGACATTGTGACGGCCAAGACAATTGTAGCACAACTGTCTTCGATGAACAACTTCGTGTCTTTCCGATGGATGACGGCTGTGGTAGCGAGGACAAGTGGCGATGAAGTGTTCGTCACCGCAGTCGTCACAATTATAAGAGGGCAACCCATTGGGGCGAACTGGTCGTTGAGGAGACTTTGCGGCGGTTTTCGCCACAACACGAGGAGGCACTACACCCGAGACGGGCTTTGAGCAGACCTTTGACGAGGAGACTTTGGATGAGGTGGCAGTGGAGGCGGCAGCGTGCGAGTACGACGTTTTAGGTCGTGAGGCGGGCGTTTTTGAGGAGTCTTCAGGTTCTTCCAGCCACTCCAAAGAGCGGGTATGGGCCTGGAGGAAGTCCATAAGTTTGGTGAGAGGAGGCGATTCGGTGGAGGATCCCAGTTGGGATTCCCACTTTTCGCGAGTTGAGCGGTCGAGATGTTTCGTGATGACATAGACCAGCAGGAAGTCGCATGAATCCAGTGACTGGCCGAGAGCGGTCAAACCTTGTAGAGCTTCTACAAGGTTGGTGAGGAGTGTCTTGTAATAAAGACGAGGATTTTTTTGAGGAGAACAGTGAGGCGTTGAGAATATCTTATCGCAAAGAGCTGCCAAGAGAAGACGTTTGTTCTCATATTGAGAGAGGAGGCTATCCCATGCTATGGGGAACGAGGCGCCAGTGAGGGCTAAGCCAGAGATTAACTTAAGAGGAGTTGACTGAAGAGACGATCGTAAGTAGTGGAGGCGTTCGACATCAGAAATGGAGGTGTTCTGGATTACAAGGGACTGGAAGAGGTCCTTGAATCCTGGCCAACTGGAGTAGTCGCCTGAGAAGACTGGAAGAGGTATATCAGGGAGGCGTGGCTGAGCGGACGTCGACGAAGCAGTCGGTTGAGATGACGGTTGAGATGACGGTTGAGGGGGCTCGAGTTCTTCCTTGAGATGACGGATTCGAGAAGACGATGAGGCGTACAGGAATTCTTCTTCGACGAACACGTCGTTCGAGAAGTATGGATGTTCTATTTGAGACTCCGGCCATGCGCTCTCAAAATGAGCGTGGGTTTTCAAGAACCCTTTATGTTGTTCGTCGAGGCGTTCTTGAAGACTTTCCAACTTTGAGGTGGTCCATTCACTGGGCTCGTCAACTAGCCCAGCTGAGATGTCCTTCATGATCTTGAGGCGGTTCAATTGAGTGGCCATTTTGATCATTAAGCCTGGCGTCACCTGGCGGGATCTTGAGCGGGTCCTTGGTCCCTCTTTCGGAGGGTCGATTGAGGAGGCTTCGTCTTGAGACGGCATGAGGTGGTCAGATGATCCTTCTTTCCGCTGATCAGAGGCGGTCGAGTCTTTGAGGGGGTCTGTGAGCTGGTCTTTGAGCTGGTCTTTGAGAAGTTCTTTTTTCGAGGAGGCCATTATTGATGCTTAAGAGATGAACAGAGAAATATGATTAGTGAAGATGATGAAATTCCAACTCAATTATCCGGCCCGAAGGACCAAATGTTAAAAAATCGAGGGTGTTATGATTTTTAATTAAAGAGTAGTGGACTGTATTAAAAGATAATTGAGTTGGAGATGGTATAAAAACATTTATTAAGAATCATTCACAACCATAAAATGAATATGTCACCTGCATGAAGCTAATACAGTAAAAAGCAACTAATATTAACAACATCTATAAACTCAGAGAGACAATATCCAATTAAAAACAAGAGATGGTCCAGAGCAGTTCAAATGAGAAGTCATTTGATGTCAGACTTAGACGTTGAGGAGTTCAATAAATTCAATATCAACACAACGGTTACACAGTGATAGGGCAATCAATTGAAAATTGATTGCGAGAGCCTCCTTTTTCTATCAGAAAACGCGAAGGTTAGAATATTGAACTTTAAAGAGAAGACGCGAGAGTACAGAGAAATAGGCCCGAGGTGAAACTGCAATGTCTAAGTCTGATCATCAACGAGAAATCGATACATTAAATTTGAGTAGATCAATAATGTTAATGTAAGTATGAGCAGAACAAGAGTAGCACAAGTTAAATGAGAAGCACAGAGTTACTGAATTTGAGAAGCACTAGAATATTAAAAATAATATGAAAAGGGCAATAAATTCTAATTAAATGAGAAGTTCGATAATAATTCATTAAATGAAAAGGACAATCATAATTAATATGAGAAGAACAAAGTATAATTCATATACATTGAGATGATCTTGAAGAGAGCAAAAATCTATCAATGTATTCAGCATTTACAGAGACGAACTGCTTACAAGTAAGCACGATTAGAACGTTCATCAGAAAAATAGAAGAAACAATTGATAAATTAAGAGAAGTCATGAGAGTACTGAGTTGAATAAATCTCTAATCGTAGATTTTGAGATGTGCTGAAGGCTGAGAAAACTAACATGCATGTTGAGTCCGATGAATGAATATAGAAGAGAAACAATGAGAGTACATATTATAAAGAGTAGACCATACCAAGTGAGTAGACATGAGTGTTCGTGCAGACGTTCCAGGGTGGAGCCTAGGTCGAGGTGTATCGAGCAATGTCATTGATCGTTTAACTAACGTTGAGGTGTTCACATCCTTTTCTGAGAATAACAGCTACATCCAGGGTCCACCCTGGAGAATATGAGGATTCATTCATCTGAAACTCAACATCATGAATTAGTCATATGTATAAGAGGTGATCATACGAGGTGTTATAAAAATGATAAAACTGATTCTAATAATAAAGAATATTACGAGAAGACAATGAATCAGATATCAATTCTATGAAGATGAACTTGAGAAG
This sequence comes from Coccinella septempunctata, assembly GCF_907165205.1. Lineage (NCBI taxonomy): Eukaryota > Metazoa > Arthropoda > Insecta > Coleoptera > Coccinellidae > Coccinella > Coccinella septempunctata. Next base: position 7,288,850 of record NC_058196.1, read on the forward strand.
TTTCAATCCTGGTGCTACATACCCATTTTCATGTGAGATGATCTAGAGAAGTCTGAAAATCTATATAAATTATGAAATATGATAAAATATATAGTTTTGAGAGGACAATAGTTCGATTTGAGTTGAGTAGACATTTCAATTGAGCAGTGCTCGCAAGGATTCGGAATCTATTTCTAGATTCTGAATCTCTTGCACGTGGACTAATTTCAGTATAATGAAATTATCATGAAAATGGTGTAATGTATGATGTTGAGCAGTCTGAGAGTACTTTACCTTAAGAGATGAACAATTTAGCACCAGGATTGATGCGAGATGACTTGAAAATTAATAACTAGAAGAGGTGAGCGTGAAAATGAGAGGTTAGAAAAGCACTATGAAAGCTAAGAGACGTTACTACTACAGAGCTAACAAAGAGAATGAATTAAAAATGGCTTCAGCGGAAACTGGACATCTGACATCTTGTAGAGGGGGCTGCGCCGTCGATGCTGTCGAGTGGAACATCCTTGAGAACTGCCAGTGGCGTCGTTGAGAAGGGGCTGAATTTTTAACAAGGATGGATAACAGATTTGATAACTTTGCTGGTCGAAGCAACCATATCCATCGCTACCAACACCTCAGAGTGCAGACAAAGATGATAACATTGAGTATATGGTTTTTGTCCTCATGTCTAAGAGAGAGTCTACAACCGAAATTCGCCAAGGTTAAAATTGGGAACACCTCAAGAGCAGCTAAGTCAACACAGAGGTTTGCTATTAGGTTTTGGATAAAACAAGAACTCCGACACAAGTTTAGACTCAGAGAAGCAATTTTCCTCGACATATGGAAATTACATATGGAACTTACATCCAGCTATATGGGATTGCCTGGAGAGAAGGACTCGGGAAAGGATGGAGTTGGAGGGTGAGAAACGCTTTGAGAAGCTATCCAAGAAATTGAACTACTTGAGATCTCATAATATTCCTGAACAACCAACCCAAACAGTATATTCGACGTTTAAATTTCACCCAAGAAAATTAAACATGACCGACGTTTCACTATCATCTGCCTTACAAGATCTTCTTAACCAGGGCCTTAAATATTCTGCACCTCTCAAGCCTTCCCCTGTACTTTTAGACTCGTTCACCTCACATATTGAGAACATTTTTGATCGGTGCAGATTAGAAAATTTGGCCACCATAACATTAGAAACAACTAACATCATCAAATCCTTCTTAAGACATCAAACTACAAAATTTGGGAGTTCTTCCTCTGTCATAAAATCATTGTTGAACAAAATCAACGTAAACAATCTCATGGTCACCAAAGCTGACAAGGGCAAATGCACCGTGATCATGAGAAAGTCTGATTACATTTGCAAAACTGAAGACTTCCTAAATTCAACAGATTTCGACACAACCCCCAAAGATCTCACACCTGGTTTTCTTAAGAAGGTAAATTCTACCATCAAACAAAATAAAGATATTTTGCAGCTTTTCAATTTTAGAATAGATTAGCTTATCTCGTCTGCACCGGTCACTCCTCTGTTATATAGTTTGCCAAAGATCCACAAACCAGGCATACCCGTTCGCCCAATCGTTTCCTTTGTTGGCACCCCTGCCCACGGCTTGTCTTCCTTCCTCTGTGATGTTTTTCAACGCCATTTAGATTACAGATCAGAATTCTTTATCAAAAATTCTTCAGAACTTGTACATCAGATCAAAGACCTCAAATTTCCCGAGGGAGCAACCATGGTCTCCTTCGATATAGTCAACTTATACCCATCTACTCCACCGGTTGAAGCCGCTGAATTAATCAACCAACTTTTGGCCTTTTCCGATCTTAGCGACGATGTTGTGTCTTCTCTCTCAGCTTTACTAAAAGTTTGCCTGGAGCAGAACTTTTTCAAATTCAACAACCGATTTTACATCCAAAAAAACGGCCTAAGTATGGGATCTCCCCTGGCGCCATTGCTTGCAGAGTGTTTTCTTAAATATCTTGAAAATAAACTCAAGGACACTTACTTGTTCAAAAAACACATTCTATTTTGGAGACGCTATGTGGACGACATTTTTTGCATCTTCCTGGGAGATCAATCTGACCTCGATATGTTCCTAGATTTCATTAACACACTGCATCCTAGAATCACCTTCACCGTTGAAGCACAGACAAATGGAACCCTTCCGTTTCTAGACTTGCTTTTGCGCTCGAGAGATGATGAGATCGAATTCTCTATCTACAGGAAGCCCACAACAACTGATCATGTGATCCCTTTCTCATCGAATCATCCACTCCAGTACAAGCTTGCCGCCTTCCGTTCCTTCTTCTATAGACTGTTGACAACTCCATTGTCCGCTGAAGATTACGAAACGGAATACATTATACTACAAATAGCACACAACAATGGCTTCCCTATGAACTTGGTCCAGAACACTTTTCGCTGCATTTCCCATAAGATCATGATTAGACATAACACCCATTTAACCCCTATATCAGATGAAAACATTATTTTCAAGAGCATCCCTTATGTTCCTGGGGTTTCTGAGAGAATCCAAAAATACCTAAAACAGTTCAACATTCAGATTTCAAAGTTGAAAACTCCCTTAGAGCAATCCACTCCAGAGGTAAGGATAAGGTCGACCCGGTCGAGAGAATGGGAGTCTATCGGCTGGAATGTTCTTGTGGTAGTTTCTACATAGGCCGATCCATTAGAAGCATCAAAACAAGGATCGATGAACACTTCAGAGCCATTAGGACCAACAACCCCAACAAGTCCACTTTCGCGGAGCACATCCTCTCGAACTCCGGCCACGTTCCTTCGTTGGAGCCCTGCATCCTGTCTCTACCTCAAAACAGAAGTTTATGTGACTCATTGGAGAATATACATATCACAAAGGCAAAACACAACACCCCAACTAAACTTCTGAACACCCAGCACCCAGCATACTGATAAATACTTTTGCTGGTGCATGAATATCATCAATGTTTCAATAACAAATTGTAAAAAGACCAGACCAATCCATAGATTTCCATATATCCAATAATGACTATAACGGAATCAGTGAAGAGTTCGAAAGTGCATTCATCATACTTATTCGAAGTGCCAATCATTACCTTCACCAAAACACCAAATGAGGTGAAAATCAGTTCGGAAAATTACTTCAGTTCCACGATGTTCATAAAAAGCGATTCATTCAGAAGATATCAAGTTATAATTATTTTTTTCATGATAGCGCAGTTTTTTATTTCCATTTTTGTTCATTATCAATATCAAAGCTTATTATCACTGTAAATGTCTTATCTGAATACCCAGATATGCTATAAATATCAAAAACAGATGCAAGACATATATTGAGAACGAAAAACTTCAGTTGAACATTTCCAATTCCATTTTTAGATTTCGACATTTGATTGGCGATCATATTCATCCCATTAATTAATGTGAAGTAAAAGTCAATATGCAGCGCTGTTTTTTCCAGAGGCATTTCACCACCAAACAATTATTCATTAAAAATAATCCACTGATAAGGCATACCAAAGTTTCATTGATTTTGAGAAAATCAATGCAGATACCTGAAAAATTCAAATTTATGCCGAAAAAAACTACAAACAGAGTGTTTTGCATGAGTTTAAATTTGAATATAGCCTCAATGAGTCCGGTCCTGTGTTCGTCAACTTTTAATGCTCTCTTTTATTGAAACTTACAAGTTTAAGCGGATAATGAATTTTTAGCTGAATCCAACTAAAATATTTGGAGTTATAGCCGAACGAAAATTCGGGAAATTTGAATAAACTCCTCTGTATATCGGAGACGGAATAGCTAAGACACACATATGAGGTGTTTTTGAACTCATCTCAATGCCCTCTATTCACGGTTTTCGTTTGTCCGTTTACTTGTGAAACACCCTGTGAACTGAAAAATCGCAAAAGACTCCTGGAGCAACTGAAAAATGCCATTAAATCAAGGAGTTTCTTTTGATCCGCTATGATGAAAAGTGTCAATATCCAGTTATTATTATTATTTGGGGTGATTAATCGAAAATCTACAATATCTCGAAAACCAAGGCACTTTTACAAAACGTAAAATATATTTATCTGAACCGTCATAGAGTCCTCTAGCCGGAGGCTCCATATTATCCATTCATTACGCCACAGCCTGTATAATTATTATTATTATATCAATGTATTGAAAACAAACAGACATCAATACAAGCCAGTTGTTTTTTTTTGAAGGTGAAGCTCCTATTACTTCATTCTTCTTTTAATTATTTTGACTACCCAGACTACCATTCACGCAAGATGATTTTTGTTGAAGAATTCAACATTCTTGTAATTATCCGTTCATTTCTTCCAGAGATACCCATTCCCTACCACCTCTGAGTATTCAACTCAATGCTAACACTGCATCAAATGCATTTATTCTTCGGGTTGATTTTTTTGAATTCTAAGAAGATAAACAACAGAAACTCTCCTGAAACTACTGATCACTTATATTTTCGATGTAAATAAATAGATTTGGTATGTCTTCAATCAGTTCGTATAAACGTCAGTTATGTTCGTTACATATTTTCGTCTTAATATTTTCCGGAGTGATTTGGCATTGTGATTAAATACGTAATTACTGAGAGTCTCACGTAGAACGGACTACGTAGCACTGATTCAAAACTCAAAAATGTTTTGACAAGCGTCATTTTCGTACCATACAGAGTGAAAGGTATACAATTTCCATGGCCAATCCAGTGCTATAATAAAAGTAAATGAAGTATAGAAGCTGAAAGTAAAACGTATATCTTTGTTGATTCATTCGGGAAAAACATCCCGATCTAGTTCCTAATGTCGTGAATATAATGCCCAAAAATTAGATCACTATTTCATACCAGAACAAATTCGGTAAAATTGTCTTTGGAATTAATCTTATATGTCACAAAAAATTTCATTGTCATGTATCATTCATTTTGGGACCTATATGGTATTAAACTCCCCTATCGGACGAAGTATCGTAGACATAAGCATATTTATTCAAAACTGTTAATATTCATGAAGAAAAGATAATAATTTCTGACCAAATTCATTTACACCGAGATCACGAACCTTATCAATCAAGTATTAGCGTATGAAGTTCATTAATATCAGTATCGTTCTCGAACTATTTACAGGTTTCAATAAGTGTGAATGAATCGGAAGAGCAGCTGTATTCTATATATGAGTAGAATTCAAGCTGCCTTACTTTCTGTCCTCCTAAAATCTGGCAACGTTGCGGGAGGTGAGAGCGAACTACTAATAAGAAATATATGCGGAGGTAGTAAGGTCTGATTCGTTTGAAGAAAAATTTTTCGATACAAATCTTTTCCCCTCTTTAGGTACCCCTGTTATTTACCTTCCCCTCTACATATATAAACAAAAATTATTCCAATTATATAACTCCTTCACCCGGAGGTCAGGTCGCCCAATGAACTTAACGGAGGTAACAACGAACTACGGGTTCATATATATATATATATATATATATATTTTTTTTTTTTCACCTCTCACGGGTTAGGCTATTGAGAGTGCCGGATCATTTTGACCAAGGCATTTCTCAGTTGCTCGTAAGGAACCTGCGTACGATTCGTGTGGTCCATAAGATAACCTCCTTCTGTGCATCGCCGATTACGCTCTCATCGAGTCCGAGCTTCATTGTGTTCTCCAGCAAATGTGTTTCGACTAAGCCATTAGTTGTGATGACGAGTGGAAGGATTGTCGAGTAGGTAAGTCCATAAATTTCTTTTAGTTCGAAAGACAGATCATGATACTTCATAATCTTCTCGGTATATGCTCTCTCAATATTGTCATCAGCTGGGATGGTGACATCAGCTATAATTAATTTCTTTAATTTCTTTTCGAAGAGAACAATGTCGGGCCGATTATGTGGGATGGATCTGTCTGTAATGAGTGGATGGTCCCAGTAAAGCTTCACCTCTTCGTTCTCTAGGATCTCTTTTGGTAAGTATTCGTATATCGGCCGTGTTGTTTCGAGCAATCCATGTTTTTTGGCAATTGCTTGATGGTATGCTTTTGCCATGGCGTTGTGGCGGTCAGTGTATTCTCTAGGTGCGAGGATAGAACAGGACGAGGTGACATGCTGGATTGTCTCAGGTGATTGTGAGCATTTGCGGCATTTATCTGTGGTCATATTTTTCCCTATTATGTTTTTCAGGTATGCTCTGGTGGCCACAACCTGATCCTGTATGGCTGTTAATCTGCCTTCTGTTTCTGGGAAAAGGTAACCAGCTTTAAGGTATGTAAGTGATCGATCTCTATCTATTTTTCTATGTTTCAGGACTGTTGGAAATCTACCATGGAGTGCTCTGCCTTGCCATACCTCGGACAACTCCTGGATTGTGGGGGGTGCAGGTGGATCACTGTTCGATGACAAGTTCAATGTTGTTATATTGTTATCTTCTGCAGATAGTGCCTTGAAGAAGGGTGAGTCTTTTGATTTGAAATATTCTCTCATTTCTTTGACTGTGTTGTAGTGTGTAGTCTCAATGTTCTGTAGTCCTCTTCCTCCATCCTTTCTCGGTATGTAAAGTCTGTTGACAGAGGCGTTTGGGTGATGAATTCCATACCTTGTTAAGAGTCCCCTAACCTGTGTATCGAGAGCCTTAAGGTCGGTGGTTGACCATTTGATTATTCCAAATGAGTAGGCTAAGCAAGGTACCACCCACGTGCTTATTGACGTGAACATCGCTTTGGAGTTTAATTTGCTCTGTAAGATTTTCTTGAGTCTATTTATGAATTTCTCCTTGAATATGATTTTGACCTCACTGTTTCTTATTTCTAGGCCTTGTTGGATGCCTAGGTATTTGTATGTTCTTTCTGGTCCCAGTGTTTGAATTGTAATTTGATCTTGAACTTTCATTGCTTCTCCTTCTGTTAGCTTTCCCCTCTTCACGTGTAATACAGCGCACTTATCCAACCCCATTTCCATTTTTATGGTTTCAGTGAATGATGCTACTATTTTGAGTTCTCTCATCAGTTGTTCTTCGTTGGCTGCATACAGTTTGAGATCATCAATGTAAAGGTGGTGGTTGATTCTGGTATTGTTCCTCTTCTCTATCACGTAGCCATATTTGGATGCGTTGAGCAGTTTGCTCAACAAATTTATTGCAAGGCAGAACCACAAGGTGCTTAGTTTGTCTCCCTGAAATATTCCTCTCATGATTTTGATTTCTTCCGTTGTGTAGTCTCCTCTGTCTGTGTTCACATGCAACCGCGTTCTCCATGTTCCCATTAGATGTTCGAGTAGATTGATCATTGTCTCAGATACCCCATATAGCCTCAGGACTTTTTTTAGCCATGAGTGTGGTATCGAATCATAGGCCTTCTTATAATCAATCCACGCCATGGACAAGTTACTTTGTTTCTTTTTTGCCTGCTTTGTTATGATAGTGTCGATGATCAGTAGTTCCTTACATCCTTTAGCATCCTTTCGACAGCCGTTCTGCTCACGTGCCATAATATTGTACCTGCCAACATGTCTCCACAGTTTTTGTGTGAGTATTCCCGTAAGTATCTTATATATCGTCGGGAGGCACGTGATTGGTCGGTAGTTTTTGGGATCTTCATTGTTTGTTCCTTTTGGAAGCATATGCGTGATTCCAAGTGTGCATATATATATATATATATATATATATATATATATATATATATATATATATATATATATATATATATATATATATATATATATATATATATATATATATATATATATATATATATATATATATATATATATATATATATATATACTTGAAGTGGGGTCTTTTTCAACGACTGCCCGGACTTTTGAAGCCAAGGGCAGGCGCAGCGGTCACTGTGGGAAGACAACTTGTCTGATGATAGCCACCGTTCCCAACACTACTGCCTTCTGCATCCAGGTAATTGTATCATCTGGCAGCTGAAGTTCGGCTAAGTGTTTCGCGGTGTTGACATGAACAAGCCCGTTGGAACTAACAATCAGTGGTAGTATCTCCGTTTTCTTGAGTTGCCATCGGATTTTCAATTCTCTGCTCAGGTCTGCGTAGTTCTTGATTTTTGTTTCATATGTTTGAGCCATGTTGTGATCTAGAGGTACAGCAAAATCTATTATTATCGCAAGCTGCTCCTGCTTACTCCACAGAACCATGTCCGGTCGGTTGTGCTCTACCGGTCTATCCGTTGTGAAGGGGAAGTCCCAGTAGAGTTTGGCTCGGCTGTTTTCTACTACTGCTTGTGGCGTATATATATGATGCGGCACGAAGTTCTCAGAAATTTCCCACTTCAGCGCAAGCATCTGGTGGACCACCCTTCCCATATTATTGTGCCTCCCTAAGTACCTAGTGGGTGCAAGGACCGAACAACCTCCCGACAGATGTTGAACAGTTTCCTCTGCTTCATTGCAAACTCTACACTTGGTGTTATCAACCTGCTGCTTCATTATGAACTTCGCATAGTTTCTAGTCGGGATCACTTGATCTTGAACGGCAAACAGGGCCCCTTCGGTTTCCGGGAATAGGTATCCTGCAGTAAGGTAGGCATTAGATTTTATTTTGTCTACCTCTGGTTGGTGCATGCTGGCATGGAATCTTCCGTGCAGCTCTTTACCACGCCATTTAGTCCTGAGACTTTCCAGGTTGCAAGAATCTGGTAAAGGTTCTTCCGGTCCAGACAAGTTGAGAGCAGTGTAGTTTCTGTCCCATACTATCATACGCCGATGCAGAGGCAAGTTGCTGGAGAGAAAGTAGTGCTTCAATGACCTCACTTCTTTTTCATTTGCGGCCTCCAGACTGGTCAACCCCCGGCCGCCTTCCGCCCTAGGTAGATAAAGCCTTTCGACGGCTGAGTTTGGATGCAGCATTCCATGTCTGGTGAAGGAAGCTCGAACCCACCGATCCAGTCTTCGAATGTCAGTAGCAGACCAGTTAAGTATTCCTGACGTATACGCAAATACTGGCACCGCCCAAGCGTTAATTGCTGTTATTTTGTTTTTGGCATTGAGCTGTGTTCTAAGAATTTTGCTGATGCGGCGGGTGAATTCTTTTTCAGAAACCTCTTTACTTTGCTGCTGCCTGATTTCATATGATTGCTGGACTCCGAGGTATTTATAGGTTTCCTCCAATCCCAAAGCCCGTATTTCCGCATCATCTTGTAGCGTTAGGTTGCCTTCCTCACTCATTTTACCCCTTCTCACATGTACAACAGAACACTTGTCAAGACCGAATTTCATCTTTATATCTGCGCTGAAGCTCCTCACTAACTCGAACTCACCCTCTAATTGGGCAGCGCCTCTAGCAAAAAGCTTCAGGTCATCAATGTAGAAGAGGTGGGTAAGTTTTGCTTGATCGTCTAGCTTATAGCCGTAATTGCTTCGGTTCAGTATGTTGCTGAGTGGATTGAGGGCTAGACAGAACCATTCGGCTCCAGCCGTCCCCCTGGAATATGCCTCGCCTAATGCAGATTTCTTTGGTTTGGTAAACTTTGGTATATATATATATATATATATATATATATATATATATATATATATATATATATATATATATATATATATATATATATATATATATATATATATATATATATATATATATATATATATATATATATATATATATATATATATATATATATATATATATATATATATATATTTTTTTTTTTAATTTCACACAGTTGTGGGATTCACCAGGTTACCCGGACCCGTGAGCCAAGGGCAACCTTGCTAGTTACTAATAAGGATATATAACCTGTCGGATTATGCCAACCGTTCCCAGTATTACGGCCTTCTGCATCCATGCTATGGTGTTTGGAGGCAGGTCAAGTTCTTCTATATGTGCGGAACTTTTTCGGTGGACCAGCCCATTGGCGCTTATGATCAAGGGAAGTATTGTGACCGACTTCAACTTCCACATGTCTCTGATCTGACGAGCGAGGACGTTATATTTGGTGATCTTCTCCCCATATGCCTTAGACAAGTTATTATCCAGGGGCACCGAAAAATCGATGATATGTGCGGTTTTCTTGGTCTTATTCCACACCACCATGTCTGGCCTGTTGTGTTCCGCACCCCTGTCAGTCACCACGGTCAGATCCCAGTAGATCTTCGTTTGGTCATTCTCTAGTACCGCCTGTGGGCTATACAAGTGGTGAGGGGTGAAGTGCGGTAGTAGTTCTTCTCGGAGACATATAAGTTGGTGCACTACCTTCCCCATATCGTTATGCCGGGTCAGGTATTTTGTACCAGCTATTTGTGAGCATCCTGAAGAGAGATGCTGAATTGTTTCTTCAGCAATGTTGCAGAGGCGGCATTTAGTTGTTTCAACCTGCAATTTCATTATGTGTTTCGCGTACACTCTAGTTGGCACTACCTGGTCTTGAATCGCCATTAATGTTCCTTCGGTTTGTGGGTATAAATAGCCTTGCATGAGGTAAGTATGTGATTTTGTTCTGTCCACTTCTTCCTGTTGCAGGCTGGCATAGAATCTGCCATGAAGTGATTTAGACTGCCAGCTCTGTTTTAGCCTTTCTAACCTATTTTCCATTTCAGGTTCTACCGGTGGCGATGTTCCTGCTCTATTGGATGTTTGCTGGTAAGTAGCCACCCATTGGTGTACAGGGTTATTTCTCTTGCGAAAATAGTCTATAATGTTCCTCTCTTCTCTCTGACAGGTATCTTCAAGACTGCTCAATCCACGTCCGCCCGTTCTTCGAGGTAGGTATATTCTTTCCACGGCTGAATTAGGGTGGAGCAAGCCATGTTTGGTGAGTGTTGTTCTAATCTTTTGGTCAATTCTTTGTAAATCTGTTTTTGACCATGACAGCACACCAGCGGTATAAGTGAACGCTGGTACGGCCCACATGTTGATTGCCGTTATAATGTTCTTTGCCGACAGCTGTGTCCCGAGTATTTTCCGCGTTCTTCTGAGGAGTTCACTTTCGGTTTCACGTTTATTTTCTTGCTGACGTATTTCATAAGTTTGTTGGATGCCCAAGTATTTGTAGCTGTCCTCAACTCCTAAACTTCTTATTTCCCGACCATCTCCCAGTTTGATGTTTTGTTGTCTAACCAGCTTTCCTCTCTTGACTTCCACAACTGCACATTTCTCCAACCCCAACGACATACCGATATCGCCGCTAAACTTCCTTACCAGCTCTAGTTCTCCCTCCAACTGTTTTCGTCCTCTGGCGAAGAGCTTTAAGTCGTCCACGTAGAACAAATGTGAAAGGATAGTGTTACTATCAATGGCGTAACCGTATGCTGATCTGTTCAGCATACTACTGATGGGGTTCATGGCTGCACAGAACCATGAGGGACTGAAGCTGTCACCCTGAAAAATCCCTCTTGCTATCCTGATTTCACCAGTTTGGTAGGACAAGGTTTCGTGTTTAACTGTCAGCTTTGTGCGCCACGTGGTCATAAGGTGTTTCAGTAGTTGGATTGCTCGAGGGTTGATTTTATATATTTGAAGCACTTGGAGTAGCCAGGTGTGAGGGACGGAATCGAAAGCCTTGCGGTAGTCTATCCAAGCCATGGATAGGTTTTTCAACCTTTTCCTTGCCTGTTTCGTGATCGCATTGTCTATAACAAGAAGTTCCTTAGCTCCTCTGCCGTTTTTGTTGCAGCCATTCTGTTCCCAGGCTAGTAGTTTGTTGTTCTTTAAGTGTGTGACTATTTTGAAACCTATTGTAGATGTTAAAATCTTGTACGCTGATGGAAGACACGTGATTGGTCTGTAGTTCTTGGGGTCAGACAATTTTTCTGTTTTGGGAAGCATGCAGGTCGCACCTTGGGTGAAATATTTTGGGATGCTCTCCGGACTTTGCAGCGACTCTTGAAAAAGTCTGGCCAACACTTTATGTGTTGACTTGAGGGACTTCCACCAATAGTTATGTATGTTGTCAACGCCCGGGGTGGTCCAGTTTTTCATTCTGCGGATAGTGTTATTGACGTCTTCTGTAGTTATTGTTATTGGTGCCATTTCTTCTAGATCAGTTTGTTCTTCGATTAGAGTTTTTATCCACGGTGCATCCTTATTGTGCACTTCGCTTCGTGACCATATATTCGACCAGTACTCTTGCATCTCTGTTGGTTTCGGAGGGATATCTTCGGGATGTTTTTGTTGTTCATCGAGGCTCCTGAAGAACTCTTTCTGGTTATTCGTGAAAAGGTTATTTTCCCGGTGTCTCTGAGTTCTCTTATGGTATCTTCGCATTCGGCTCCCCAAAGCTGCGATCTTCTGCTTCATGGTCTCCATGTGTACTTTCAGGTGTTGGTGGTATTTGTCATCACTTTTCTTCAGTTTTCTCCTATCTGCGTACTTCTGTACTTTCTTCTCAAGTTTTTTGGATGGTTTCGTGGTGTTCAGGTAGCTGTGTATGACTCCTATATATATATATATATATATATATATATATATATATATATATATATATATATATATATATATATATATATATATATATATATATGTATATATATATATATATATATATATATATATATATATATATATATATATATATATATATATATATATATACATATATATATATATATATATATATATATATATATATATATATATATATATATATATATATATATACGCAGGGTGGTATTAAAGCCATCGGGGAGTGACGTCCCCGCGTACCCGAGTCACCACAGCTCGAATTAGGTTAGCACCCTGAACGAGCTTGAATTCAAAGTAGCTCACCCAATCATAAATAGAACTCAGGGCGGCGGGGAGTCTCAAGCCGGCTCCTCTCGGAACCGTCCGGATGATCGGCTTGTAGGGGTTAGGTGTGGCGCGAGCGGCGCACCCCCCCGAGATGGCACCGCAAGGCCAAATCCTGTCACTCCACAGAGAGTACTCCGCGACAGCTTGAGTGAACGATCACGTCACTCCGCTTCAAGGACACCACGACGGGACAGGCGCACACGCTGGACTTACGATGAAAATTGTACACTTATGCGTGCTCATTATATAACTTTGGAACTCGCAACGGAATCGAATATGACATATAGACAACTACTTACGGCAATATGGAACGAACTTTATCCCATCAAACTATCGTACGCTCAGCTGCTGTCAAATCGTGTGAGATGGATCCTAAAAAATCAAAAGATGTCTCGTGCGGAACTCGAAAATATTAAGGCCAGCTGTTTTCCCCATTTCACACAACAAGAAGAACAAAATGACCAAAACGAGCAAGATGACCAGAACGAACAAGTGACAAGAAGATCATCCACCAGAATTCGACGAAGTGGTTTATTCATCAGAAGTGATGAAAATAACGCCATCGAAGAACAATTTCTTACCAACCTCTTGAAGTATTCGTGCATCGCACCCGGGAAGAGACCTAAAATTCCCCGACTACAGCACTCGAAACATGTTCTTGACACCGTCAAAACTATGAATCTGGTACTCTCAACACATTTGGACAATGTTGAGAGTTTGACAAAAATGGTCGATGTTGTGTATGCGGCAGCAGTTACTGTATGTGAGAACCATGGAGAAAATCCTAAAGAACCACATAAATACCATCGGCCTACGGAACCTCCATGGAAGGTCCGCCTGGAAAGTAGAATAGTCTTCATGAGGAAAAAAATAGGTGTTATGCATACATACCTTAGTTCACCTAGTCCATCTAACAAAACCATAAAGGCGGTCAGGAAACTGGCTTCAGAATACCGCGTGAAGCGAAGGGATCCTGAGTTTAAGGACAAAATTAATATCATTTGTGACAGCCTGAAACAAAAAATAAAAGCGTTAGGTAACCGTATACGACGTTATAACGAAAGAACTAAGAGATACAAAAACAACAGGCTCTTTTTTCATAACCCGAAACAATTCTTTCGAAATCTTGGAGAGGGCGAAGTGATGGACAACAACCACCTCAACCATCAGGAGGCGCACAAATTCTGGAGTGATGTGTGGTCTGGAAGCGTGGCTCATGACAATGGAGCCTACTGGATTGATGAAGCTCAATCGCAAATACCAAAAACTCAGATGGATAGCTTAGTCGTAACTGAGTCAGACATAGTTGAAGCCCTGAAGCGGTCTAACGGTTGGGCATCACCAGGAGCGGATGGATTGCATAATTACTGGTGGAAACAGTTTACGTGTGTTCATAAAAAGCTAGCATTCATGTTCCAGGAAGCACTATCCGACCCCTCGAGAGTGCCAGACTCTTTCACTTTGGGAATAACACATCTCATACCAAAGAAAGGAGATCTGAAGGACCCAAGAAATTACCGACCAATTACCTGCCTCCCATCGGTGTATAAAATCTTCACAGCAGTACTCACTAGGCACATCTGTAAACATCTGAAAGAAAATAACCTAATTGCTGAAGAACAAAACGGGTGTCGTTCCAAAACCAAAGGGTGCAAGGAGCTTCTGGTGGTGGACTATATAATAACCAAACAAGCCAGAAAGAAACTGAGGAACATATCTGTGGCATGGATCGACTACAAGAAGGCGTTCGATTCGGTTCCCCACACCTGGCTGATAAAGGTACTGGAGATGCACGGCATTGCTATCCAAGTCATTGATTTGCTGAAACAACTCATGAACAACTGGAGAACAGCCCTGCTAATGCGAACAACGGGAGGCACCCATGTATCTGAAGAAATAAAAATCAACCGTGGATTGTTTCAGGGTGATACTTTAAGCCCCATCTGGTTTTGCTTGGCCTTGAACCCTTTAAGCAAACTACTGAATAATACGCAGTACGGATATGTGATTGACAAACAGAGAGACATACGAATCAGTCATCGCCTTTACATAGATGATCTTAAAATATACGCTTCGAACTCAGAACAACAGAGAAGACAGCTTGAGATCATTGCCGCCTTCAGTGATGCAATTCGGATGGAGATGGGGGTCGACAAATGTGCTACACTCGAAGTTAAGAGAGGAAAACTACAGGCTGGGCGTAGCACCACTTTGATGAATCACAACAGCATATCAGCATTAGGAGAAGACGAATCATATAAATATCTCGGAATTAATCAAGCTCTCGAAATAAACACCTCCGAAATGAAAGAGATCTTCAGGCAAAAACTTTACAAGAGAGTGAAACTACTGCTGAAGTCTGGACTCAACTCAAAATCATTATTCACTGCCATCAACATCTGGGCGATACCAAGCTTAACTTATTCCTTTGGAATACTCACATGGTCTGAAACTGACCTCCGAGAGATCGATAGAAAAATAAGAAGCCTGCTAACAAGCAGCGGTATTCACCACCCTCATTCATCTACCATCAGATTATACCTACCCAGGAAGAACGGAGGAAGAGGCCTTCTGAATTTGGAGACAACCCACGCAAATAATATCAACGCCCTCAGAGCATATTTCATGCAACTGAACTCACCTGTTGCCCTGGCCATCCGTGAGGCTGACGAACGCATCTCTGCACTGAAGCTTTCGGATCCAGATTATCGGGCCACCACACAATCACTGAGCGCGATGATAGAGGAATGGAACAGCAAAGCTTTGCATGGCAGGTACCCTAGTAATCTGAAAAGTAAAGAAGTGGATGAGTCAGAGTCTCTTACTTACCTTCGCGCTGGATACTTGTTTCCTGAGACGGAAGGACGTTTACTGGCAATCCAAGATCAAGTAATGCCAACTAGGATGTACATAAAACACATAACCAAACAAGATATTCCATCCGACCTCTGCAGAAGGTGCTCGCAGGCCCGTGAGTCTATACAGCACATAACTTCCTCTTGTTCTATACTGGCGCCAAAAGACTACTTGGACAGGCACAATGCCGTTGGTAAAATTTATCATCAACAAATAGCTCTCAAACTGGGGTTGATCCGGAAGGAGGTCCAGCAGCATCTGTACCAGCCAAAGCCAATCCTGCAAAATCAGCGCTTCAAACTCTATTGGGACACAACAATCATCACGGATAGAGGGTCAGCCCACAATAGGCCTGATATCACGCTGTTCGACGCAGAAAGAGAAACATGTCTGCTGCTGGACTTCACCATACCAGCTGATGAGAACTTGGCCAGGGCTTACTCCGAGAAGATATCCAAGTACGGTGATCTGGCCTACCAGATCCGCGAAATGTACCGACTGAAGTCCATCAGCATCCTTCCCATGATTATTTCTGTTAATGGACTGGTTGAAAACCACCTATTAGAAAACACTGAAAGATTGCAGTTGGGTCGCGATATCATATCCAGTGCCCAAAAACAGGTTATCCTTGGAACTGTGAGGATAGTGAGAAAGGTTCTGCAAGGACCATAGCTGCAGCGCTTGCCTTGACAGGTTTTGTCCGGCAAGCGACTGAGCTCATACCCTTGAAAAGGTGAAGAAAAAAAAAAAAAAAAAAAAAAAAAAAAAAAAAATATATATATATATATATATATCACGACAAGTGATATTCCCACACTGATCAGTCGGATTGCTCTTGGCGTTTTTTCCCGAGCAATCCGAAAGGCACCACATTCTGTGTGAAATTTAAAAAAAAAATATATATATATATATATATATATATATATAGACAATGATTAAGGGGTGTGGGAAATGATTGGTGTTATATTTGTACTCTCTTCTTTATTTCATATGTCTACGTTTCGATCCACATCGGGACCTTCTTCAGGACAACTAAAAAACATGAATATAAATCAGCACATAAATGAAGGACAAACAATAAGATGACCTACCGAAATACAGAGGTGTTCAAGTTGTTTCCAGAGTTACAGCAATCATAATAATAATACACAGTTAACACAGGGTAGACTGTCAGGAGGTGCATATATCCAAATGAATATGATAAATCCTATATAGCCTGCAGCAATGAAATTATAATCGATACAAAGAGGCACATTCGGAAGTTTCTAAACTATAGAGCATCTAAGAGAGGTTAAACGAAGCGGAGCATAGAACCAGGTGGAAACCCGTGAACATAAAACCATGAAATGGCCTCAAGGAATTGTCATATTTTTTTCATTTATTACATTAATTATTTATATGATGTTGTTATTGTGTTATTTCTAATTCAATTTATTATATTTATTTATTTATTTTGTTTTATTCATTAAATATCCCATCATTATCACCATCACATTTCTTGTCTGTTCACTCATTCACCCTTATCCAGTCGTCTCCCCCACACCTCGGTATCACTATTCCAGTCTTTTTCTTCCATCAGTCAATTGTTCTCCCCTTTATTTGTCCTCGTGATTCACTCTCACTAAAACACGGTTCGGTAAACAGGTCCCTCTCACCGACCACATTACCCGGTTCTTAATCACATATCAGGTTCGAAATTGACTAAGTATAACTTTTTGCCAACCTTTCACTCTCACTGAAGGATGGAAAAAGTGGGTGGAAATTCAAACGTCCGCGGCTCATCCACCATCCAGTGTACCCATTTCAGCTCCACTTAGTGGCCTCGCCATCTCTCTCTCACTGAGTTGGTCGAAACGGATCAGATATGTGTAGATACTACTGATGTTATTGATGTCTCTTCTATAATTCATAGAATTGACCTGTCGTATGATGTGGTACATTTCTAGGAAACATCGTTTGCTTCCATTCCGCTCAGAGTCAAGGACCTGGACAGAGTCATAGTCCATGAGATGATCCCTGTTCCTGGTATGGTCGGCCAATGCACAAATCTTTTTGGGGTTTTTTATGTCGCTCTTATGCTGTGTCAATCTTTTCTTTAATTGTTGTGATGTCTGGCCTATGTAAACCTCCTCACATACAGAGCAAGGGAAAAAATATACTACGCCACTCTTGTTCATGGTGTTGATTCTTTCTTTTGTGCGACTAAAAAGTTTATCAATCTTAAATTCCGATCGGGGTATCAGTCTCACGTTTGAGGTTCTTAGGAGACTGATCAATGCATTGGTTAGACCCTTGATCAACGGAATGGACGAATAGATAAGGTTGACGTCTGTTGTGGCGGATGCGCTCGTGTCTCCATTTCGTTGTCGTTCAGGTGGACTGGAACTGGAACCGTAGATTAGCCTATTCAATAGATTTCTGGGGTATCCATTCTCCATCATCAACTGATGTAAGAGTCTGATATATATATATATATATATATATATATATATATATATATATATATATATATATATATATATATATATATATATGAACTCGTAGTGCGTTGTTACCTCCGTTAAGTTCATTGGGCGACCTGACCTCCGGGTGAAGGAGTTATATAATTGGAATAATTTCTGTTTATATATGTAGAGGGGAAGGTAAATAGCAGGGGTACCTAAAGAGGGGAAAAGATTTTTATCGAAAAATTTTTCTTCAAACGAATCAGACCTTACTACCTCCGCATATATTTCTTATTAGTAGTGCGCTCTCACCTCCCGCAACGTTGTCAGATTTTAGGAGGACAGAAAGTAAGACAGCTCGAATTCTACTCATATATAGAATACAGCTGCTCTTCCGATTCATTCACAAATATTGAAACCTGTAAATAGTTCGAGAACGATACTAGATAATATCAATAAACTTCATACGCTGATAATTGATTGATAAGGTTCGTGATCTCGGTGTAAATGAATTTGGACAGTTTTGAATAAATATGCTTATGTCTACGATACTTCGTCCGATAGGGGAGTTTAAAACCATATAGGTCCCAAAATGAATGATGCATAAAAATGAAATTTTTCGTGACATATAGGATTAATTCAAAAGACAATTTTACCGAATTTGTTCTGGTATGAAATAGTAGTCTAATTTTTGGGCATTATATTCACGACATTAGGAACTCCATATAAATGTTTCTCCTGAATGAATCAATAAAGATATACGTTTTACTTTCAGCTTCTATACTTCATTCACTTTCATTTTAGCACTGGATTGGCCATGGAAATTGGATGCCTTTCACTCTGTATGGTACGAAAATGTTGGGTTAAGACGCTTGTCGAAACATTCTTGAGTTTTCAATCAGTGCTACATAGTCCGTTCTACGTGAGTCTCTCAGTAATTACGTATTTCATCACAATGTCAAATCACTTCGGAAAATATTGAGTCGAAAATATGTAACGAACATAATTGACGTTTATACAAACTGATTGAAGACATACCAAATCTAGTTATTTATATGGAAAATACAAGTGATCAGTAGCTGTAGTAGATCAGTAGTTGTTTATCTTCTTTGGCTGGAGGTTGAAGACGTTACATCAGTTGTAGAATTCAAAAAAATCAACCCGAAGATGAAATGCATTCGATGCAGTGTTAGTATTGAGTTGAATAATCAAAGGTGGTAGGGAATGGGTATCTCTTGAAGAAATGAACGGATAATTACAAGAATGTTAAATTCTTCAACAAAAATCATCTTGCGTGAATAGTAGTCAAAATAATTAAAAGAAGTTTGAAGCAAGAGGAGCTTCAACTTCAAACAAAATAACTGGCTCGTATTCGTGTCTGTTTATTTCCAATACATTGATATAATAATAATAATTATACAGGGTATGGCGTAATGAATGGATAATATAGAACCTGCGGTTAGAGGACTCTATGGCGGTTCAGATAGATATATTTTACGTTTTGTAAAAGTGCCTTGATCTTCTAGATATTGGGGATTTTCGATGAATCACCCCAAATAATAATTATAACTGGATATTGACATTTTCCATCATAGCGGATCAAAAGAAACTCCTCGATTGAATGGCATTTCTTAATTGCTCGGGGTGTCTTTTGCGATTTTTCAGTACACAGGTTGTTTCACAAGTAGAAGGACAAACGAAAACCGTGAATAGAGGGCATTGAGCTGAGTTCAAAAACACCTCATATGTGTGTCTTGTGCATTCCGTTTCCGATATACAGAGGAGTTTATTCAAATTTCCCGAATTTTCGTTCAGCTATAACTCCAAATAATTCAGTTGTATTCGGCTAAAAACTCATTATCCGCTTAAGCTTGTAAGTTTCAATAAAACAGAACATTAAAAGTTGGCGAACACAGGACCGGACTCATTGAGGCCATATTCAAACTAAAACTCATGCAAAACACTCTGTAGTTTTTTTCGTCATAATTTTGAATTTTTCAGGTATCTGCATAGATTTTCTCAAAATCAACGAAATTTTGGTATGCTTTATCAGTGGATAATTTTTAATGAATAATTATTTGGTGGTGAAATGTCTCTAGAAAAAACAGCGCTGCATATTGACTTTTAATTCACAATAATTAATGGTATGAATATGATCGCCAATCAGATGTGGAAATCTAAAAATGGAATTGGAAATGTTCAACTGAATTTTTTCGTTTTTGATATTTTAGCATATCTGGTTATTCAGATAAATCATTCACAGTGATAATAAGCTTTATTATTGATAATGAACAAAAATAGCAATAAAAAACTACGCTATCATGAAAATAATAATTATAACTTGATATCTTCCGAATGAATCGCTTTTTATGGCTAACGTGGACCTGAAGTAATTTTTCGAATTGATTTTCACCTCATTTGGTCTTTTAGTGAAGGTAATGATTGGCACTTCGAATAAGTATGATAAATGCACTTTCGAATTCTTCACTTATTCCGTTATATTCATTATTGGATCTATGGAAATCTATGGATTGGTCTGGTCTTATTACAATTTGTTATTGAAACATTGATGATATTCATGCACCAGCAAAAGTATTTATCAGTATTTCAGGTCGCTTCATTTGAAGGGTAGGACCCCAACATTGGACTGCTAGATCTCCAGATCTGACACCCCGCGATTTCTTTCTTTGTTTTCATTCACACAACTAGTTGTCCATAGAAAAATAGATTAATTCTGAAGATCAAGTTTTAATATTTAGTTTCAAGTTAGCGTAGTTCTTCCATCCATATTTGTGCATTATCAATTTTGAAACATTTCATCATTGTGAATGACTATTTTGAAGACCGAATATGGTATAATTGTTGAACACATTCATTTCATTTCTTTGAAAAAAATCAATTAAGAATTTCTATTTTTCATGAAGTCCTCTATTCCTTAGAGGCGTCTGACCAAAACAATTTTTTCTAGAACATGATCAACAGGTAGGGCAACCCAAAAATCAATTCATTTTGAGACAATAAAAATGCAGATAACAAAAAAGTTCAAATTATTATTAAAAAACTACATACACGGTGTTTTTATGAGTTTGAAGTTAAGCAAAGCCTCACTGAGCCCGGTCCTGATTTTTGTCGAATTTAAATGAAATTAACAACTCAAGGCTAAATATAAATTTTCAGTCGACTTGATAGAGAATTTCAGGAGTTATAGCCGAACGGAAGTTCGAGAAATTTCAAAAAAACACTGAAGAAACCTATATATAGGGTGACTCAAAACTGTCGAAACAAACGTCACACCACGATAGAGTAGATCAAATACTATCGAATGACACCAACATTAGTTGAGCGAAAATGTACGGTTTCTGAGGAAACCTAACCTAAAGTTGCCGATTTTCGAACTATTTTTTCAATTACAAGGCAAATTTGTGATAAAGGATAGCGTTTTTCTCCCATATTATCACCCCTGTTTAATCTGAGTATTAAAAATCATGTAGAAAAAACAATTGTTTCAATTAACATCAACTTAGGTCGAGACTTAGGTTATGGTTATCGATTAACTACTTAAAATAATTTCAATTAGAAGAGATAAAACAATAATCTTAGTTCAATATAATTTAAAATCAATATCCTTCTTCACAAACTGGCCCTGTTATTAAGAAAAATAGTTCGAAAATCGGAAACTTTAGGTATTTTAATAAAATTCTGATTATTTTGGAAACGGTACGTTTTCGTTGAACTAATGTTGGTGTCATTGGTGACACCCTGTATATGGGGTGATTTTAAACTCAGCGCAATGCCCTCTATTCACGGTTTTCATTTGTCTGTTTACTCGTGAAACACCCTATATACTCCTTGTACTCTGAAAATTTTGAAACAAATGCCCTCACCTTCATATGAAAATTCAAATTCTTTTTGTTGTGAGAAACGATCATCCAGAGACTCTGGTTCATCCCCCCGACCCTGGTTACATTGCCCGTTGAAAATGAAATCGGCATCTGTTTACTGCAAAACACGTGTTAATGCTGATACGAAGGGTTCAAACTTTTCTACCTGATTCGAGCTTTTCAGAAGAGAATTGCTCAAGATGAGTTCGAGTAACATTTCGTTTTGCGTGTTATATTGGATAAAATTGAATTTATGCCATGGATGATTCGAGAATTATTGATGTCCAGAATGTTCCAGAATGATGAAAATTCTCAGATTTCATTGAATTCTTGCGAAAGCTGTCTCTTATATTGTCAAGTTTAGATTTTAATTCATTCAGAACTTTGAAGTTCGACAAATAATGATGTAAATAATTCAATATTATATTTGCCCCAAGACTCGAAACTTTTCGAGAAACGATTTATTTAATGATTTGATGACGAATAAATCAAAAAATTATGTGTGTTGATATTATATTTTCATCCATTGAAGAATATTTAGAATAATGAAGTTCAACAAATGATACGAACAAGATACTTATTCAATTAACCTTATGATCCGAAACATTTCAGAATTTATTTCGTGTTTAGATAATCCGCTGCAGATCGTTTTTCACAATACGACTGTCAATTTAGGACCAATTATAGAACGATTTAATTAATAGATCAATAGCTTTCGAAAATGTTGGTCAGTCTCTGAACTGACAACTCATTTTGATAAATGACGGATTTCAGTATCCGACTGCTATATAGTATGATGAGAGTTCAAAAAAATTTGTATGGACTACAGAATTTAGATGGTTGATATTCCGCGTCGCTAACAGTCAATCACATTTTCTTCAGCGCAGTTGTTGTTTTGAAGAAAAAGTAGTAGATTCTCGCAAAATCCGAAACTCTACATGTATAGCAGTTGTTCAGTTCGGGATTAAAGTTTATCCTAGATTGATTTTGACATTTCAGTTCAGTTCTGTCAGATTATCTAGGATCATCTTAAATCTCTGCCTCATCCTGAACTGAACAACCGGGCCTTATAGTAATAGCAACGTAGCATTCATCAAGTCGGTATATTATTGGAATAATACTAATTTTTTATAGCGGAGAATAGTGGTTTTCAGCCTCGGTAGGTATTCACGAAATTCATTTTATTATGTTTTTTTAAGGTGAATCGGCCTGAAATCTTGGATCCCCCGACCGGCTAGTTTCGTATACTTCTATGACAATAGCATAATAACTCAAATTTCAACATTTTCACAGAAATTTTTGAATTTAAGGGAGAGACACATTGAAAAAATCGATAGCAATTTACCGCCTAAACTACGAGTTTGCCGAAGTTGAAACTGGTAACAATGTACTCAGTGCTTCATAATATGTATAGTTTTATGACTCAGTGTTTTTTAGAACCTGTAAAAAAAATTGAAAACTGTAAACTCGTCATCGCCTTCCAAAGGCTGTATCTTGGAAGTTCTGTCGATTTGGAAAATTTACAGGAAATACCCCCGCTTATTTTCATTTAGGAATCATCTCCCTTATTCCTTCGCATTTGTTTACAGATATCCTGTATATAGCTATATTTTATCTATGTACCTTTTTATTTTAGATAGTAGAAGTTAATCAATCATCTGTATCTCAATCATATGTATCCGAGTATATATCTATATTATTAACTTCATTTTGAAGATTCATTATATCTTGACAAAAATATGGTTGCAATTTCAAAATATGTTGACTCGAGGCCTTCCAAAGACTTTAATATTGTTTATTTTTTCCCTTACACCCTGTATGATCTATCGAAAAATGCAAATCTGTTTTGGCGAATTCTTCATAAAATCTTACTTGTTTCGATATAATTGGTAATTTTCTTTATGATACATCACTGAAATATTTAAACCAGAAAGATGCTACAAGCTCTTCAAATTTTTGGGAAAATCCAATATTTAAACATAATCGATAATAAAAGAGATGTTTCTGAGCAAAGGATTCCTCAAAATCTTTGAGAAATCTGATTCAAGAAAAATATAAAGAGCGTTCCATTTGAAATAACACAATGTCAAAAATTCGGTTTAGCCGACGTTGTTCATTTCTGTGATATTGTGAAATTTGTAGCATTTTTTTCTCCTGATTCTGAAATGAAAATTTTCGGATTGGCTCATTGTCCTTGAATATTCATCACCATTAACATCTGAATTTTCTTATCCAAAAAATGTTTTTCTCTGAACAGGTTATTTTAATATATGCAATGATACAATACTGATTATTCGTTATACTAATAGGTAGTATTATCTATATGGATCATTTCCATAGAGAGAAGAAATATCATTATGGACAAGACTCAAATCGATTCGTTTTCAGATAGGTAATGAAATAGTTCGCCAAATTCAGAATTTTGGTGTAAGCTTGAAATGAAAGAAGTTCAACGGATGCATAGATATACGCACGATGAAATATAAACAGTCATAATCCCATTCGAGAGAGCCAAAATTGGTTCTCTTTCACGTGATTCTTTCCCCTACAAAGAAATGCGATAAAAAATCGTTGAGATATGCCACCTGGCTTGCAATAATGGAGGAGAAAACGCGCTGCGCCTCTCATTACTTAATTCCTCCGTATACTGATATTCCGCCTGTCTACATCTGCTTGCACAGTACAACGTTGCCATTTTCGGAGGTGCAAACGAGCAAAGAGTCTTTCAGAGTAATTCTCCGATATACAACTCAGCACACTAGCGCCAGTGATATACACTCGAACTAAAAGATTGTTCAGTACATAAAGGGGGTGCGTTGTGACCTCAAAACGATTTTTTGATATGTTGGTCCCTGAAGCCTCCTGAATCTAACAAGCTAAAAAACAAGGCAAAACGTTGTCACCTCCGATTTCGGAGGTGACATCGATATATATGAGGTGAGAGCGTTAAACGAGTTACTATTTTGGAGGTGGTATTAACACTTTATAACTATATATATATATATATATATATATATATATATATATATATATATATATATATATATATATATATATATATATGAACCCGTAGTTCGTTGTTACCTCCGTTAAGTTCATTGGGCGACCTGACCTCCGGGTGAAGGAGTTTTTTAATTGGAATAATTTTTGCTTATATATGTAGAGGGGAAGGTAAATAACAGGGGTACCTAAAGAGGGGAAAAGATTTTCATTGAAAAATTTTTCTTTAAACGAATCAGACCTTACTACCTCCGCATATATTTCTTATTAGTAGTGCGCTCTCACCTCCCGCAACGTTGCCAGATTTCAGGAGGACAGAAAGTAGGGCAGCTTGAATTCTACTCATATACAGAATACAGCTGCTCTTCCGATTCATTCACACATACTGAAACCTGTAAATAGTTCGAGAACGATACTGATATTAATATACTTCATACGCTAATATTTGATTGATAAGGATTCGGAGTAAATGAATTTGGACAGAAATTATTATCTTTTCTTCATGAATATCAACAGTTTTGAATAAGTATGCTATGTCTACGATACTTCGTCCGATAGGGGAGTTTAATACCGTATAGGTCCTAAAATGAATGATACATGACAATGAAATTTTTCGTTACATATGAGATTAATTCCAAAGACAATTTTACCGAATTTGTTCTGGTATGAAATAGTTATCTAAATTTTGGGCATTATATTCACGACATGAGGAACTCCATTGAAATGTTTTTCCCGAATGAATCAACAAAGATATACGTTTTACTTTCAGCTTCTATACTTCATTCACTTTCATTTTAGCACAGGATTGGCCATGAAAATTGAATACCTTTCACTCTGTATGGTACGAAAATGTTGGGTTAAGACGCTTGTCAAAACATTTTTGAGTTTTAAATCAGTGCTACGTAGTCCGTTCTACGCGAGACTCTCAGTAATTACGTATTTCATCACAATGTCAAATCACTTCGGAAAATATTGCGTCGAAAATACGAACATAATTGACATTTATACAAACTGATTGAAGACATACCAAATCTATTTATTTACATGGTAAATAGAAGTAATCAGTAGCTTGAGGAGAGTTACTGTTGTTTATTTTCTTTGGCTGAAGGCTGAAGACGTTACATCAGTTGTAGAATTCAAAAAAATCAACCCGAAGATGAAATGCATTTGATGCAGTGTTAGCATTGAATTGAATACTCATAGGTGGTAGGGAATGGGTATCTCTTGAAGAAATGAACGGATAATTACGAGAATGTTGAATTCCTCAACAAAAATCATCTTAAGTGAATGGTAGTCAAAATAATTAAAAGAAGTTTGAAGCAACAGGAGCTTCACCTTCAAACAAAACAACTGCCTAGTATTCATGTCTGTATTTTCAATACATTGATATAATAATAATAATTATACAGGGTGTGGCGTAATGAATGGATAATATGGAGCCTGCGGGTAGAGTACTCTATGGCGGTTCAAATAAATATATTTTACGTTTGGCAAAAGTGCCTTGGTTTTCGAGATATTGGGGATTTTCGATGAATCACCCCAAATAATAATAATAACTGGATATTGACATTTTTCATCATAGCGGTTCAAAAGAAACTCCTTGATTTAATGGCATTTCTTAATTGCTCGAGGAGTCTTCTGAAATTTTTCAGTACACAGGGTGTTTCACAAGTAAACGGACAAACGAAAACCGTGAATAGAGGGCATTGAGCTTAGTTCAAAAACACCTCATATGTGTGTCTTAGGCATTCCGTTTCCGATATAGAGAGGAGTTTATTCAAATTTCCCTAATTTTTGTTCGGCTATAACTCCAAATATTTTAGTTGGATTCGGCTAAAAATTCATTATCCGCTTAAACTTCTAAGTTTCAATAAAACAGAACATTAAAAGTTGACGAACACAGGACCGGACTCATTGAGGATATATTCGAATTTAAACTCTGCAAAACACTCTGTTTGTAGTTTTTCTCGTCATAATTTTGAATTTTTCAGGTATCTTCATTGATTTTCTCAAAATCAATGAAACTTTGGTATGCCTTTTCAGATTATTTCTAATGAATAATTGTTTGATCGTGAAATGTCTGGAAAAAACAGCGCTGCATATTGACTTTTACTTCACATTAATTAATGGGAGGAATATGATCACCAATCAACTGAGGAAATCTAAAAATGGAATTGGAAATGATCAACTGAATTTTTTCGTTCTCAATATATGTCTTGCATTTGTTTTTGATATTTATAGCATATCTGGTTATTCAGATAAGTCATTAACAGTGATAATAAGCTTTATTATTGATAATGAACAAAAATAGAAAAAACTACGCTATCATGATCATGAAAATAATAATTATAATTCGATATCTTCCGTATGAATCGCTTTTTATGGTCAACGTGGAACTGAAGTAATTTTCCGAACTGATTTTCACCTCATTTGGTCTTTTAGTGAAGGTAATGATTGGCACTTCGAATAAGTGTGATAAATGCACTTTCGAATTCTTCACTGATTCCGTTATAGTCATTATTGGATCTATGGAAATCTATGGATTGGTCTGGTCTTATTACAATTTGTTATTGAAACATTGATGATATTCATGCACCAGCAAAAGTATCTATCAGTATTTCAGGTCATTTTATTAGAAGGGTAGGACCCCAACATTGGACTGCTAGATCTCCAGATCTGACACCCCGCGATTTCTTTCTTTGTTTTTATTCACACAACTAGTTGTCCATAGAAAAATAGATTCATTCTGAATATCAAGTTTTAAATTTTAGTTTCAAGATAGCGTAATTTTTCCATCCATATTTGGATATTATCAATTTTGAAACATTTTATCCTTGTGAAAGAGTATTTTGAAGACCGAATATGGTATAATTGTTGAACACATTCAACAGAATATTCTTTGAAAAAAAATCAATTAAGAATTTCTAAATACATTTTCATGAAGTGCTCTATTCCTTAGAGGCGTCTGACCAAAACAATTATTTCTAGAACATGATCAACAGGTGGGGCAACCCAAAAATCAATTCATTTTGAGACAATAATAATGCAGATAACAAAAAAGTTGAAATTATGATTAAAAAACTACATACATGGTGTTTTTATGAGTTTGAAGTTAAGTAAAGCCTCACTGAGCCCGGTCCAGATTTTTGTCGAATTTTAATGCTCTGTTTCAATGAAATTAACAACTCAAGGCTAAATATAAATTTTCAGTCGACTTGATCAGAATTTCAGGAGTTATAGCCAAACGGAAATTCGAGAAATTTCAAAAAACCCCGAAGAAACCTATATATAGGGTGCCCCAAAACTATTGAATCAAACGTCACACCACGATAGAGTAGATCAAATACTATCGAATGACACCAACATTAGTTGAGCGAAAAATGTACCGTTTCTAAAAAAACCTAACCTAAAGTTGCCGATTTTCGAACTATTTTTTCAGTCACAAGGCCAATTTGTTATTGAGGATATCGTTTTTCTCCCATATTATCACCCCTGTTTATTCTGAGTATTAAAAATCATGTAGAAAAAACAATTGTTTTAATTTACATTTACTTAGGTTATGGTTATCGATTAACTACTTAAAATAATTTCAATTAGGGGAGATGAAACAATAATATTACTTCAATATAATTTAAAATCGATATCCTTTTTCACAAACTGGCCCTGTTATTGAGAAAAATAGTTCGAAAATCGGCAACTTTATGTATTTTAATAAAATTCTGATTATTTTGGAAACGGTACATTTTCGTCGAAGTAATGTTGGTGTCATTCGATAATATTTGGTTTACTCTATCGTGGTGTGACGTTTGATTCACTAGTTTTGGAACACCTTGTATATGGTATGATTCTGAACTCAGCTCAATGCCCTCTATTTACGGTTTTCATTTGTCTGTTTACTCGTGAAACACCCTGTATACTTCTTGTACTCTGAAAATTTTAAAACAAATGCCCTCACCGTCATATGAAAAATCAAATTCTTCTTGTTGTAAGAACCGTTCATCCTTTCACCCAACGCCGACCCTAGTTACATGGCCCGTTGAAAACGAAATCGGCATCTGTTTACTGCAAAACACGTGTTAACGCTGATATGAAGGGTTCAAAATTTTCTACCTGATTCAGGCTTTTTAGGAACGAATTGCTCAAAATGCCGAGTTCAAATAACATTTCGTTTTGCGTGTTATATTGGATAAAATTGAATTTATTCCATGATTGATTCGAGAATTATTGATGTCCAGAATGCTCCAGAATGATGAAAATTTTCAGATTTCATTGAAATTCTTGCGAAAATTATCTCGTATATTTTCAAGTTTAGATTTTAATTCATTCAGAACTTTGAAGTTCGGCAAATAATGATGTAAATGATATAGATAACAGTCAATCACATTTCCTTCAGCGCAGTTGTTGTTTTGAAGAAAAAGCAGTAGATTCTCGCAAAATCCGAAACACTACATGAATAGGCCCAGTTGTTCAGTTCGGGATTAACGTTCATCCTAAATTGATTTTGACATTTCAGTTCAGTTCTGTCAGGTTAATCTAGGATCATCTTAAATCTCGGCCTTATCCTGAACTGAACAACCGGGCCTTATAGTAATAGCAACGTAGCATTAATTAACTCGGTATATTATTGGAATAATATTAAATTTTTATAGCGGAGAATAGTGGTTTTCAGCCTCGGTATTCACGAAATTCATTTTATTATGTTTTTTTTTTCATGTGAATCGGCCCGAAACCTTGGATCCCCCGACCTGATAGTTTCGTATACTTCTATGACAATAGCATAATAACTCAAATTTCAACATTTTCACAGAAATTTTTGAATTTAAGGGAGAGACACATTAAAAAAATCGATAGCAAGTTACCGCCTAAACTGCGAGCTTGCCGAAGTTGAAACTGGTGCCAATCTACTCAGTGCTTCATAATATGTATAGTTTTATGACTCAGTGTTTTTCAGAACCTGTAAAAAAAAATTAAAAACTGTAGACTCGTCATCGCCTTCCAAGGCTGCATCTTGGAAGAGCTGTCTATTTGGAAAAAAATTTATAGGAACAAGCCCCGCTTATTTTCATTAAGGAATCATCTCCCTTCGCATTTGTTTACAGATATCCTGTATATAGATACATTTTATCTATGTACCTATTCATTTTGGATAGTAGAAGTTTAATCAATATGTGTTATTTTCGAAGACCAAAACAAAAATTTTAATTGCACCTGATTTGTTAATTATAAGAATCATCATTTATTTTGAATAATAAAACTTCATGCGAAAATACTTAAATTAACTTTTGTCTTTCTCCTTTCATCATGCGTCCATCATAGTGTCCGCTGTTCATCATAGCTTTTGGTAATTACCAATCAATCATATGTATCCGAGTATGTATCTATATTATTACCTTCATTTTGTAGATTCATCATGTCTTGACAAAAATATGGTTGCAATTTCAAAATATGTTGACTCGAGGCCTTCAAAAGACTTCAATTTTGTTTATTTTTTCCCTTACATCCTGTATGATCTATCGAAAAATGCAAATGTTTTGGATAATTCTTCATGAAATCTTACTTGTTTCGATATAATTTGTAATTTTCTTTATGATACATCACTAAAAAATTTAAATAAATAAATAAATATATAATGTGCTTTATTTCAGGTAAAGTGTACACATGACATTGAACAGTTGAAGTGAAACAGGGTCATTTTCTGCTTTATAGTCTGTGTTCCATAAAGTCTTCCACACTGTAGGGTTCGATTTCAAGTAGGAGTTTGAAGATGAATTTCTTGAACTGTTGTAGAGTCCATTCTCCTCTTAGTTTGTGAGCTATCTTATTGTAATAACGAATATATCTATATTCAGGTCCCTTTTCAGTGAGGCTTAATCTGTGTCTTGGATATTTTAGTGCAGTTGTCCTCGTATTGTAATTACTTACTGTTTTCTCTTCGAAGTAGTGCTAGTTCTTGAATGTAAATATCAGGCTTTCTTGGATGCAGGAGCAGTCAAAAGACCATTCCTTCTGAAGACTCCCCTGCATGATTCCGTCCTCCTCATCGTCCAGATCATTCTGAAGGCTCTCTTCTTCATTTTCAGCACTCTATGTAGGTTATATGAACTACCATAGAACATGATGCCATACCTAAACACTGCCTGGTATATTGTTCTTAGTGAGGTTATGTCCAGTTATTTATTGAGGACTCCCAAAGTGTAGCAGATGATACCCAGTTGATTGCAAAGGTTGGAAATGTGCTCTCCCCAATCAAGGGTTACCTCAATAGTGAGGCCTAGGAAGCGACAAGATTTAGTCAGTTCTAATGTGGAGTTAGACAGTGAAATGCTGGTAGGCACTTGGGGACCGGAATGAGCTGTCCTGAATAGGATGGCACTTGTTTTTTCAGAATTCATGCAAAAACCGTTTGCTTCAAACCACTGGCTAGCACGATTTAGAGTTAGAGTTGAGTGTGAAATGGTAAACTCAACTCTAAATCGTGCTTGGCCAATACAGTGGAGTTTGTGTCATCTGCATAATTCACTGTCCTAACCATGGTTTCATCGAATATGGTACTTAGGTCATTTAGAAAAATGATGAAAATGATAGGGCCCAATATGCTACCCTGCGGAACTCTGTGAGTTCTTCTTCCGAAACTGTTGTTTTTCCGTTCTGAGAGATCACCACTCTCTGCCTGCGGTTTGCTAAATATGATTGAAACCAGTCTAGCTTGTTTATGCCATATGCAGAAAGTTTATGGAGAATAAGGTCGTGGGACAGAGTATCGAATACCTTTGATAGATCCAGCATTAGACCCACTGTTATATTAGAATCTTCCAAGGCATTAAGGATTCCTGAAATGAACTCAAACACTGCTGTCTGAGTTGATCTACCTCTTACATAACCATGTTGTGTGGGTAAAAGGATCTTTTCTTTTACAAGGTATTCTACTAGTTGAGTGCGAATTGTTAGTTCCAGTATTTTAAACCAGAGAGATGGTACAAGCTATTCAAATTTTCGGGAAAATCCAATAATTAAACATAATCGATAATAAAACAGGTGTTTCTGAGCAAAGGATTCCTCAAAATCATTGAGCAATCCGATTTAAGAAAAATATATAGAGCGTTCCATTTGAAATAACACAACAATGTCCAACATTCGGTTTAGCCGACGTTGTTCATTTCTGTGATATTGTAAAATTTGTAGCATTTTTTCTCTTGATTCTGAAATGAAAATTTTCGGAATGGCTCATTGTCCTTGAATATTCATCACCATTTACATCTGAATATTTAGCTTGAGATGAAAGAAGTTCAACGGATGCATAGATACACACGATGAAATATAAACAGTCATAATTCCATTCGAGAGAGCCAAGATTGGTTTTCTTTCACGTGATTCTTTCCCCTACAGATAAATGCGATAAAAAATCGTTGAGATATGCCGCCTGGATTGCAATTATGGAGGAGATAGCGCGCTGCGCCTCTCTACAGTTAATTCATCCGTATACCTATATTCCGCCTGTCTACATCTGCTTTGAAAATACAACGTTGCCATTTTCGGAGGTACTAACGAGCAAAGAGTCTTCCAGAGCAATTCTTCGATATACAGCTCAGCACACTAGCGCCAGTGATATACACTCGAACTAAAAGATTGTTCAGTACATAAACGGGGTGCGTTGTGACCTCAAAACGATTTTTTGATATGTTGGTCCCTGAAGCCTCCTGAATCTAACAAGCTAAAAAACAAGGCAAAACGTTGTCACCTCCGATTTCGGAGGTGACATCGATATATATGAGGTGAGAGCGTTAAACGAGTTACTATTTTGGAGGTGGTATTAACACTTTATAACTATATATATATATATATATATATATATATATTTTTTTTTTTTTTTTTTCTTTTTTTTTTTTTTTTTTTTTTTTTCTCCTTCACCGTCTAGCGGGTCGGTGCGTGAGACAACCGAGCTGACTTTTCAGCCAAAATTGTTCTCAGGAGCTGGTCAAGAATCTCCTGACTATCCGCATGGTGCCTAGTATCACCTCCCGTTGAGCTTGACTAATCAAGCTAGTGTCCAGGTGCAGCCTCTTTGTGTTCTCCAGCATGTGAGCCTCTACCAAGCCGTTCACCGATATTATGAGCGGCACTATCGACGTCTTTCTGAGGCCATAAATCTCCTTCAATTCGAAAGCTAGGTCGTGGTACTTACTCACCTTCTCCGTATAGGCCTTGGTGATATTGTCGTCAGCAGGGACCGTAACGTCCACTATCTGCACAGACTTCTCCCTTTTATCAAACAATACAATGTCGGGCCGATTGTGTGCTATAGACCTATCTGTGATTATGGCTGTGTCCCAGTAGAGCTTGTAGTTGTCATTCTCTAGCACATCTCGTGGATGGTAAGTATAAAGGTTGCCTTTACTTTGCAGAAGACCTGTTTTTAACGCAATTTCCCTATGGTAGACTCGGGCCATGGCGTTGTGACGTTCCGTATAGTCTTTTGGTGCCAGTATAGAACACGAGGATGTGATGTGCTGAATTGTTTCCAGAGCCTTGGAGCACCTTCTGCAAAGGTCGGATGGTATGTTGCAGCCAGTAATTCTCTTGATATAGGCTCTGGTTGGCACTACCTGATCTTGGATTGCAACAAGCCTTCCCTCGGTTTCAGGGTGAAGGTATCCTGCTTTCAGGTAAGTTATCGACTCATTTTTTATAATATTATCCGATTTCAAATTTCCAGGGTATCTGCCATGTAGTGCCTTGCTGTGCCACTCTGCCGTGAGCTGTTCGAGTGACTGTTCCTTGAGGTTAACCGAGGGTTTTGCCAGCTGCAGGGCCGAGTACTCATCTGCTTGGCAAACGGACTTAAAGAACGGTAAGTTTCTCGATCTGAAGTAGTCTCTCATCTGTGATACCATCCTGTTGTGTGTTATAAGGATGTTCTGAAGTCCTCTGCCACCTTCATGTCTGCTGATGTACAATCTATTCACAGAGGCATGGGGGTGATGGATTCCATACCTAGTGAGAAGTTTTCTTGTTTGGATGTCTATTGCTTCAAGTTCGGTTGCTGTCCAGCGTACTACTCCGAATGAGTAGGAGATACAGGGTAGGACCCAAGTATTAATAGCTGTGAACAGAGCCTTAGAGTTGAGTTTAGCTTTCAGGAGACACCTCAGCCTGCTAAAGTACTTGGTCTTGAAATCATCTTTCACTTCAGGCTTTCTTATGTCGAGGGCTTGTTTGATGCCGAGATATTTGTACGTTTCCTGTTGACCTAGACATGATATGCTTGACTCGTCCCATAATTTGATGTCCTGACCCTCGGTAACTCTGCCCCTTTTTAAATTCAGGACCGCGCACTTGTCAAGTCCCATCTCCATGCCGATCGTCTGGCTGAAGGATGACACTATTTCCAGTAACCTTCTCATCTCTTCTCGATTGGCTGCGAAGAGTTTAAGATCATCCATATATAGTTGGTGGTTTATTTTCACGTTTCTGATCTTGTTGATGATATATCCGTATTTTGTTTTATTGAGAAGTTTACTAAGGAGGTTCAGAGCCAGGCAAAACCAGAGCGGGCTCAAAGTATCCCCCTGGAAAATTCCACATTTGATGGCTATCTCATTAGACATGCTGCTGTTGCCCCCGTTTTCGACTAATAATGTAGTACGCCAGGTGCTCATAAGATGTTCTAGCAGATTGATCACCTTCTCTGATACTCCGTACAACCTCAGCACCTTCAGTAGCCAAGAGTGTGGCACCGAGTCAAACGCCTTCTTATAATCGACCCAGGCTACGGATATATTGCGGAGTTTACCTTTTGCTTGGCCTGTAATGATTTGGTCGACTACAAGGAGTTCTTTGCATCCTTTTGCGTCCCTACAGCAGCCGTTTTGTTCGCGTGCTAATATGTTTTCCTTCTTCACGTGTTTCCATATGTATGTTGTGATGGTGCCAGTTAGTATTTTATATATGGTGGGTAGGCATGTAATTGGTCGAAAATTTTTTGGGTCTGATGTTGTGTTTCCCTTTGGTAGCATAACAGTGGTGCCCAGTGTGAAGAAGCGAGGGATAACAGCTGGGTTGGACAATGCTTTCTGAAACAGAGTGGCAAGGATTTGATAGGTGCTCGGGAAGTGCTTCCACCAATAATTCTGGACCTTGTCGGGTCCCGGTGCTGCCCAGTTATTTGTTTTTTTCAGCACTTGCTCAATATCCAGTTTGGTAATCTTCACTTCTTCCATGTTGTAACTGGAGCTTTCGGCCTCTGCCTCCCTGATCCAACGCGCCGCATCGTCGTGTTGTTTGTTCTTACCCCATATTGCCTGCCAATATGTATACATGTCCTCTGTTTTAGGAGGTTCGTTGTTGCTGTGGTTGTTGTTTTCTAGGTTCCTGAAGAATTGTTTTTGATTTCTGTAGTACAACTGATTATTCTGGTACCTAATTGTTCTCTCCGTGTAGCGTTTTATACGATTACCTAAAGCCTTTATTTTTTGTTTCAGGCTATCATTCAGGGTTTCGAGTTTCAACCGGAAATCAGCTGCCCTAAGATCTATCCGGGCCTCAGATGCAATCCAGTGGACCCTTTTATGGACTTTATTGGAAACTACCTCGGTGTTCAGGTAAGTATGTAGTAATCCGATATTTTTCCTAATCTTTATTATTTTTCGTTCCAGGCGGGCTTTCCATGGAGGCTGCTCTCTCTTTGGTCTTCTATGTGGCTGCGTTATCGTTATACACTTCCCCATCTCCTCACACACCGTGACTGCTCCCGTGTATACCAGATCTACCACATCTCTCAGTGTTGTTGTGCTTGAGATGTTATACTTTATAATTTCATCTACCACCTTCACCTTCTCCAACATAATGCGCGATCCCTTCATCCTAGGGATTTTTGGCCTCATTTCAGGATTTATACCCGTATATAATAAGGCATTTCGTTTGAAGGCTTGCTTTATTTTAATGGTCAGTTGGTCACCTTGGTCTTCTTCCTGTTGCTCTACGTATAGTTCCTCCTGTTGTTGGAGCTCTTGTTCCTGATCTTCGGCTGGTGGTGCTGTATGAGGCCACATGCTTTGTTCAATCGCTGCTAGTTCGACACTTGAGAGCTTTTCACCTTCGAGCAGATATCTCACTCGATTAGCTAGCAGGTTAGTGTAGAGTTGTTTGTCTGGTTTGATGTTATTCCAGGTTTCAGTCAGGAGTTGTCTGTACGTTCTTTCTGACGCTTGCTCTAGGGCTTTTGCTATGAAATGAGCGCGAATAATTAGGACGTTTTCGTCTTCGGTCCATCGTGCTCTTCCGTCTCGTTTTGGCTCCTGGGCGGGACGAGAGATCCTCTCATCCAAACCGGAGAAACCTTCCATTTCGAGCGTGGATCTTGCGGTACCATCTCGGGGGGCTGCGCCGCTCGCACCACAGTCACCCCCATCGAGCTGAGCCTCTGGACGGCTCCGAGAGGGACCAGCCCGCAGTCCCTCACCGCCCTGTTGAGTTTTACTTCTAGTTACAGGAGCTGTTTCTTCTCAGTGCCTCAGGGAGCTAACCTGTAGGCCTGGTGACTCAGGTACGCGGGGACGTCACCCCCCGAAGGCCGAAGCCCCCCTGCGTTTATATATATATATATATATATATATATATATATATATATATATATATATATATATATATATATATATATATATATATATCCAGCATACTATGTTGCGTCCATACATACAGGACGTCGAGAGCTATCTTTGGAACAACTATAGATTTCATTCATCCTTTGATAAAAGAGTTATTCCATGTTGAAAAACATATCTCCAGACGCAGTAAAGTGCGTCTCATGAAACCTAAAGTATATTTTTAGTTCACGCAAATTCCGCTTCGGGGGCGCTTCAAATGATGAAAACTGATATACAGTCAATATACGTCTTTCACACGACGCATAATGTTGCGTCCTAAATCTGGCAACTGTGTATACAAGTAAACCAAGTTGTATTTGCACAACTGAAATGATTTAGCTTCCTAGGCTCCAAGGTCATCCCGAAAGTCTGTTAGGTGAAGAATTGGATTCTGTCTCTAGAGCAATAGCAGGTCCGATTGAAGTGCCCTTATGGTGTTCTTTTGACTGATATTGTCATTATTATTTTTTCGAATGAAAAAAAATTATAACTCACGTGAATTTTATTCCACTTCAATTAAAAATCAAACGATAACACTTTCCAGAGAATAATCGGATTTATAAATTGACATGAAAGGTATCGCTTTATCCGCTTAAGCTTATGTCATCTCATTTCACTTGAGAATTAAAAATTTTTTATTCCACTGGATGAGTAAACGTCATCTTCCCTGTATTTTCCTCTTCATTTCTTTTTGTTCCCGATGGACCAGGACCTAGCTATAGAGTCATACGGTCATACAGAGCAGTTTTTGTTGATCGGTCGTCCTGTAGGCCATCTGCTGGCATTTGTGAATTGGTGTATTCTCCAGATTCTATGTTTTTATGTTGTTATCTACTACTTTCTTCATTGTCTTCAATAGAAACGATGTTGAATTCATTGTTCTTGAAGATTGTGGGTACCCATTTTGTTGTGAAGGGAACTTTTGTCCTTCTCCATTTTCTGTGTATATGACTCATTCTAAGCAGCTTCTGGTTATCTTCAGAAGATGAAGACGAATCTCTTCTAGGATTTTTCTTTACACTTCTGGTGATCTATATAGATTGAAGGTGAAGGTCTATATATATATATCTAGTTATGGGTTTACTACCTGTGAATTTTGTTTTGGGAAAACTGAAAGATCGTTCCTGTTCTCCTTCGCTGAATTATCCGTCTGGCTTATTGAGCGATATTGTGGGGTTGATTACTCCTTTTGCCATGACCTTTTGTATTCTGTGTGCTGTGGGATTAGAAGTGACATTACCACAAAAATCAAAAAGTTCTACAAATTATGTCAACTCTTGTATATATGTAGTGTCCTTGTAATATATTACATAATAAGGACTGTCTGTCAAAGTTTATATCACAGATGTGCGAGATCTGATTGAATTTAGAACAAATCATACTGTACACAGATGACTGAAACAATATATTTGTTCTGGGCGTAGTAAGGTTGAACAAGCGTACGGGTCTAGAACTTGGGCGTCCTACATTTCATGATACAGGGGGTGAAAAAATCGCTTTCAAAGTTAGGGATGACAAAATCGTGAAAAATCAATTTTTTCAAATTAGAACCCCATTTTTTTATGGCAGATATTGAATCTACGTTAAAAATTAATGTGAGTGTATGCATCACACCTTGCCCTAAAATGGATATTTTCTGAGTTATTCACAAAAAACTGTTCTTCGTCTTGAATTTTCAGCTATTTCTTTTCCCTTCACGCCAAAAAGATGAAATTTTCAGGAACTGTTACTTAAACCATGTTTTAGATTTTACTACCTTAATATGCAAGAGAAAAAAGTTACAGGTTGTTCCTAAATAGATGGCGAATTTTGATTCGAATTTGTATCGGAAACCTCTTTATTTCAACTAATCGGCCATCGGTTTTCTCTCCAGTGATAAATAAATAATTCCTTATGAACCATATGCAAAAACTTACCATGTTTTACATTCTTTTTTTTTTAATGATAGATATCATTAATTACATCTGCCAAATTCCTCTTTATTCAGTAGCATTTTGTGTTTACCATTAATTTGGTGATAATTCGTATTAAGTTATAAAATCGATCACTATGCCTAATTTTACCAATGAAGATTATTTAAATCTCATTCTACTTCATGGAGAATGTATTAAAGTTATAGATAGAACGATTCGACTGTTCATTGAGATGTTTCCTGACCGACCCAGACCAACGAGAGATACCATTAACAGAACCATGACAAACTTGAGAAATGTCGGATCTTTCGTTAAGAAAACTATACACAGAGAAAAAAGTGCAGTAGAAGATGAGAACAACGAAATTACAGTTCTTGCATATTTTCGTGTGAATCCTCAAAATTCTCTCAAAGATGCCGAGATTGATCTGGGATTATCTCAATCGAGTGTTTGGAGAATATTAAAAAAACATAAAATGCACCCATATATATAAATTCAATAGGGTACAGAATTTGGAGGAAACTGATTTCGTCAGGAGAACAGAGTTTTACGAAGCTATGATGATTTGATTTCAAGAGAATGAAAACTTTTTGGACTGTATAATTTGGACAGATGAATCTACATTCACAAAGAATGGTTCTTTCAATAGGCATAACAGTCATTATTGGGATGAAGAGAACAACAACCATTTCAGACAATGGAACTTTCAAGAGACCTGGAGTTTCAATGTTTTTTGCGCCATCAAAAATAATGCAATTCTCGATGTGCACATTTATGATGGGACTTTAACTGGTAAGATAGAACACTACACATGTTTGCATTATTTGAAGAATGTTCTCCCTTAGGAGATAGATATTCTGACATATTGACTCAAATAATTGAGCCGCTAGTACAGAACCATAATGACTTATGGTATCAACAAGATGGCGCGCCTCCACACAATTCACTCGATGTGTCAAATATCCTCTACAGGCTATTTGAAGATCGATGGTTGGCGAACAATGGTCCACATCTTTGGCCACCACGTTCTCCCGATTTAACTCCTTTAGACTATTATGTTTGGGGTAGGATAAAAAATATTGTCTACGCAACTCCCCTGACTGATACAGAGGACTGCATAGAACGAGTCAGAAATGCGTTCAGGTTTGTTTAGATTTTTAGATTCATAGTTTTGAAACTCAATTCGGTTTTTAAACACTTTTGCAGATCTCTTTCTCGCGATGAAATAAGAAGAGCAACGCACGAAGCATTCCTGAGACGTATAAATAAATGTCTAGAAATTAACGGTCAAAACTTTGAGCATCTTCTCTAGTTATAACTGCGAGAGTTTGCCATGGTTCTCCTAATAGTAACTTGAAGTCGGTTTCAAGAAGGGGTAAAAAATCTACAGCATGGTTCGAATAACAGTTCCTGAAAGTTTCATCTTTTTGGCGTGAAGGGAAAAGAAATAGCTGAAAATTCAAGACGAAAAACAGTTTTTTGTGAATAACTCAGAAAATATCCATTTTAGGGCAAGGGTGTGATGCATACACTCACATTATTTTTTAACGTAGATTCAATATCTGCCATAAAAAAATGAATTATTAAATTGAATGTTTATGTTACATATACTTCATCTGTAAATGGTTTTCACATATAATATATCATATTCAATAGAAAATATTGATTTATTGATGATTAAACCTGAAATTCTAATATTTTGCTGAGCCACCCTGTGTAGATATGAGAGCGTCATACTATCAATGCAGATTTTTTCGGTTTGCTGCATTCGAGGATAATGATTTCATATGTGGATTATCGAAATAACGTCCGAACCTGCAGAATGCAAGACGTCCACTGGAAGACATAGTACTGATTCATACTTAAGTACTAATACTACAACATCAAAAATAAACGCCAAATAGAACAATTTAATGAGAGTCGTAAATAAAACTGACATTCTGTGGAAATGAAATTCAAATATTCTGCTTTTTGCTCGGGCAATACCAGTAAATATAAAAAAAATCCTCAGTGCGTCTAATAAACTGGCCAGGGACTGTAGATGCGAAATAATTCATTATTGTCATACTGAGGAAACAGTAGAATGTGTCATTCTAAACGAACAAATATGCGAAGGCGTTATCATCGCAGGAATGATCGCAAAACCGGAAGATAATAGAGTTCCAATTAGATTGTTAAATGTGAACGATAGAGAAATAAAGTTGAAAAATTTTATTCCAAAACTGGAGAGTCTTTCAAATTTCGATGTTATAAATTATGGTAAAAATGAAATATCCGTACTAAGAATAGATGAAATATTAGAGCCGATCAATATGAAATCATTGAACAAGGAAGAAATAGCTTCCGTACAAAAAATTTGTGCCAAGTATGCAGATATTTTTCATGTAGACGGTGATCCTTTAACTGTTACCAATTTATATCAACAAAAAATTTTACTCAAACCAGATGCTCAACCAGTTTATGTAAAACCGTATAGATTACCGCATTCGCAGAAAAATGAAATTCATAAACAAGTAGACATCCTCTCTGGTTGGATCGGTGAAACACCAGGTGAACTGGGCACCTCCACATCTAAAAGAGACTTCTGATCTCGGTTGGGTGGCTGCGGCTGTCCACGATTACTCTTTTTACGCAGCTCTTCCAGTGTTTCCAACGCCTTATCTGTAGTTGCCTTCATTTGTTCAACTAGTTGTAACTGTGTTGTGTCTGCAGTGACAATAAAGTCCAGCCTTCCTTGAATGTGTATTAATCTGGTGTAAATTCGCGAAATTTCGTTAGCCGCATTCTCATGATTGAAGTTCTGAAGGGATTCCACCAAATCGGTGAGTTTATTTTGGCAAATCTCAATCTCCGAGGCGGGATTCAATGATGTTGGGGGTAGTAGAGGTTCATTAGACTGAAGTACTTGTCGTAGCAGACTCCGTTTAGTCATCATAGTACCCGGTATCGATTGTCCCCTCAGTTGTAATTCGTATGTAAGTTCATCACTGAGTAACCGGTTCACATCCATGTTCGACATATTAAATTCAACACTAAGTCCGATTCAGAACGCACTAATATTTGACACTCGGTATGTCCTTCACAATCCGTTTGTTCCAAGTCCGACCCGGTAAGTTAACCGTTAGCCAACCTATTCACTTGAGTTTGAAGTGGGTATCGGTGTACCACGAAAAAAAATAAAGTCTAAGTCCCGGTGTATCAGAAAAAAAAAGTGTAAGTCCCGGCGCACCAAAAGCAATCTAAGTCCCGATGTATCACAAAAAAAAAATTTACAAGTCAACCCCAAGGGCTATAACGCACCATGACTGATAGCGAAGAAAAGGTCTATTTTTAGCGCAACTACGGGATTTCACTGACGACGAGCGGTATCTCTTATTCTCTACCCCAAGGGCTATAACGTGCCATGACTGATAGAAAAAGAGAGATTTCGGATTCAACACCAAGTGGAAGACTGAAGTAAAAGAGCAAAAGTGACCGTCGCGGGGGAAAATTTGCTTTTATAGGCAAATCCCCCCACACGTTAAAAATCTGAAAATTCCAGAATGCAACAAGAATGAAAAACGTCGTCAGCTCCGGTTTATCGCATATCAACATCAGAAAAACGTTGAAATCTTCAACGGCATGCAAGAAAAACAACGTCAAACACAGATAATAGGTTTTATTACATTTACTCTGCCCATCGGAATGAACGTTCTGAATATTTGAGAATTAAATATATTCAAAGGCGGAAATATGAAAACGAAAGAAATGCACTAAAATGAACTCCAATTTTCCTCAGAAAACTGGGATTCATTACAGAACTGTAACCCTGACGAAATCCCGATTGCTTTGATGGAAATAAATCAAATTCAGACAAGTGCCTTCTAATCTGTGTCTCCATTATTTTTTCAAGAACCTTTGAAAGTGTAGGTAAGATACTAATAGATCTCAAATGACTCAGCTCATTTGGATGACTGATTTTAGGAAGAGGAATAACGTCAGCAAACTTCCAGGATTTTGGAAAATATGATTTCTGAATACACTCATTAACTATATGTGTTATAAACGGTATTATGAATGGACAAAAAAGAAGAATTATTTTTATGTTTACATTGTCGGATCCAGTTGCTTTGGATTTCATTTTGAGAACAATATTAGAAACGACTTCGTCAGTAACAACGGAAAATGAAAAGGGTTCGTTGAAGGTTTTATATGTATTATTTTGGTAAAAATTGAGTATATCATCCCTAGGACGAATCTGAGACTCAGAGAAACTCGTGAAATATGTATTGATTTCATCAACATTAGCTAAAGTTGTAGGCAGTGCGGTGGGTCTCGACTTTGACACATTCAATTTTCTCAACTCATTCCACTTCTCCTTGACCGAACAAGTGACGAATTTACTCCTCAAATAGGCTTTCTTTTCTGCTTTTATAGCTGTGTTCGTATAGTTTCGTAGTTGCCTGTAATATGCCCATTTTTCTGTAGTGTCCCTAGATTTACATTTACTAAAAGCATTATCCCGCAATTTCTGTATGTATTTAATATTGTCAGTGCTCCAAGGAAAGCACTGCTTTCTACTCGAATGAATACAAGTTTTCGTTGGCGCATGCAGATCAATTAATTGAATCATATTATTCGTCAGTACATTGACTTTCTCATCAATATTGTTTCATAAATTTTATTCCACGTTAATCTACGGAGGTCATCTTCAAAGCTGATCAAATTTATTCTATCCAGTGGTCGATAGGAAAATGTTATCTTCGAGGTGGGATATGGATTCGCGATATCAAACGTTGCCTTCACTAAAGAATGGTTCGAAAAACATGTTGGTATGACTTGTGCTGTGCATTTTTCAGGTTCAATATTCGTAATGATCAAATCGAGTAAGGAACTACCAGTTGAAGAGAAACAAGTTGGTTCAGAAGAAAGCTGGCTTAGATTGAACATTTCAAGAATTTTCAACGATCCTCGCACCATAAGTGTTATTCACGATTAATAAATTGAAATTGAAGTCGCCACTACATAACACACAGTCATATTTTGCGTTCAGCTCAGTGAAAACTTCCTCAAACCATTTAAAAAATGACGCACGATCACATTTCGGGGGTCTTTAAATGACAGCGACAGCAATTTTTTGTTTCTGGAATACGTCCTCAATCCACATTTACTCAACGAAGTTAAGACATTCACTCAAAATAACTTTATACTGCATATTCTGTTTCAAATATACACCAACGCCACCACCTCGAGAATGACGGTCTTGCCTCAAGAAAATGTAATCTTTCATGCCAACAACATTATCCTCCAAATCAGAGTGCATCCAAGTTTCTGTTAACCCAATTATATCATAATTCTCTGGACAAACAGGTTGATGAAACTCACTGAAATGAGCCACCAACGACGTAGTATTCAAATTAGAAAATTTTAGAGTCATAATTTCAGAAGAGAGAAAAAAAAAAATTAGGAAGTGAGGGAGTGGTTTGTCAAAAAAAAAGAAGAAAAAAAACAGGTAGATGAATGAACTGATGAAATGAGACTATTGGTCAAGCAGCCACAATCACTCGCTGCTCCAAGAAAGAAGTTTATTTAACTCGGTTGTATTCTCGTCTATGCTATAGTATGAAAGTGGTATCGTAGGGAGTTGGACAAATCAAAAGTTTTTTATAACTTCGTCGATGTTTCGGAACCAATGGTTCCTTTCTCAAGACTGTAAAAATTATTCTTTATTGAAGAAATGTAGAAATACACACAAACACACAAAACAATCCTACAATCATTACGTCGTTTTAATACGGCAAGAGATCTGTAATGTATTTGAATTCTTATTTTGGATTGGTCATGCGTATTGGCATATTCTATTATTGTAGTGGGGATCCGGGGCATGTGCCCGACATTACATATAGAAATTGGGGGTTGACTTGGATGTATGTAACTGTGAATAAAGTCCAATAAAAGCTTTAATTCAACCTGGTGTTTTTCGTTGTCTACCTCAGTATAGACATTACAGTTGGCGACGAGGATAAAAACATTGATATAGACACATCAAGTGAAAAATACGTCGTTCTAAATTATAGACTATGTCGGAAGAAGTAACGGCGAACACGTGCATCGGAAAACTACGCGAGTTCCAAAGTGGTGTAACGGATTGAACAATATTCAAAGCACGTTTAGATCAGTATTTCATCGCGAATAATATTTAGGTGGAAGCTGTAAAAAAGGCGCTGCTTCTCAATGCTTGCGATGAAGAAGCATATAGAATCATCCATGGTATGTGTCTACCAATATCCCCAGACCAGAA
This sequence comes from Coccinella septempunctata, assembly GCF_907165205.1. NCBI lineage: Eukaryota > Metazoa > Arthropoda > Insecta > Coleoptera > Coccinellidae > Coccinella > Coccinella septempunctata. The sequence continues at coordinate 7,333,603 of NC_058196.1, forward strand.
AAAGTATGAAGAGCTCATACAGTTGTTTGACAAATATTTCAAACCGACTTCGAGTCCCTTTCCAGCAAGATATAAATTTTATAGTGCCAGGAAACACGGGGACGAAACCATCAATGAATGGGCCGCGAGAGTAAGAGGATTAGCAACCAAGTGCGAGTTCGGACAGGAGTTGCCTATAGTGCTACGTGATAAATTCATCATGGGTCTGGAAGAAAAAATTCTGGATAGAATTTTCGAAGATAAATCAACAATTACCTTCGAAAAAGTAATTGAAATCACTACCTGTTATCATGAAAAGGTGGTTTTTCATGTCAAAGACGAAGTTTTTTATGCAGCAGTAAATAACTACAGAAGCCGTCCAGATGTTATAAATTCCAGTTCCAGAGGCCCAGTCTCAGGGTTCTCGAAATGGGAGGCAACGGCAACATCGAAGAAGGAAACGTCGACGCGGAGAAGAAGCGCGCAGGAGCGGGAGCAGCCGTCAACGTCAGACAAAACTAGAACTGACAGAAGCCGAAGTTCCAGATCTACTTGTAGAGTCTGTGGGAAATTTAATCATTTGGAAGATAAGTGTTTTTTCACAAATTATACATGTAGAAATTGTAATACTAGAAAACACTTAGCGGTAGTTTGCAGGTCCCATGAACAAAATTACTTAGCTTCAGAAGATATTGATCAAATTTATTCCTTGTTTGCAAGTAATAATAATCCACCAGTTCCATTGAACGTTGATATTGATAATAAGAACTTTGAATTTGAATTAGACACGGTAGCATCGGTGTCAGTAATTTCATTAACATTTCAAAAAGATTATTTCAAAGGATATGAAGTTCACAAGACTGATAGGCGATTGATTAGTTATACTGGCACAGATATTGTACCTGTAGGTTACATTGTAGTAAACATAAAATTCAAGGAGATTAATAAGGAATTGAGGTTATATGTAATTGATAACGGAGGACCACCCTTGTTAGGTAGAGACTTTTTGTATAATTTCAATGTAGGGTTGAACATGTTGAAGGTAGTTGAGAATAATGATGATATAAAGAAGAAGTTGACTTTGAAATTTCCTAATGTTTTTTCGGGAGTTTTAGCTGTATATTGAGGCGGTACAATGCACCTTCATATCGTATAGGATTGTCATCCCACATTCTTTAAACCGAGACCATTACCATTTGTCCTTAAAAGTGGAGTTGACACAGAACTGGAGCGATCAGTACAACAGAACATTTTAAGTCCAGTAAGTCATAGTGAATGGGGTACTCCTATTGTACCAGTGGTAAGGAATGATCGCACAACTAGAATTTGCGGAGATTATAAGGTAACAACAAATCCTTTTCTGAAGATTGATAAATACCCTCTGCCACGTATTGAAGATTTATTTTTCAAATCGCAAGAGGGAGAGGAATACACAAAGATTGATTTGTCACAAGCATATCAACAAATAGAATTAGATGAGGAATCTCAGTTGTTGACAACTATTAGTACCCATAAAGGGCTTTTTGTTGTTAATAGATTAGCTTTTGGAATATCAAGCACACCAGCCTTGTTTCAGAAAAAGATGGAACAAGTTTTAGGGGATTTAGAAGGGGTGGCTATATTTCTTGACGACATTTTAATAACTGGTAAAGATAAGGCGGAATATATGAATAGAGTTTACATGATATTAGAAAGATTAGAAACTTGTGGTTTAACGATTTCCTTGAATAAATGTCAGTTTTTTGAAAAATCAGTTACATATTTGGGTTATGTTATCAATAGGGAAGGCATGCAGACTTGTGCCGACAAAGTAAAGGCTATTGAAAAAGCACCTGCTCCAGAAAATTGTACACAACTAAAATCTTTCTTAGGGTTGGTTAATTTTTACAATAGATTTATTCCTAATGCTGCAACTGTACTTCAACCATTATACAATTTATTACGCAAAAATGTTAAGTTTGTATGGTCAGATTCCTGTGCACAAGCATTCAAAAATATTAAACAAATTCTGAGTTCGACTGATGTTTTGGCTTACTACAATCAAGATCTACCATTAATATTAACAGTTGATAGTTCTTTTTATGGTATTGGTGCAGTTATATCACATCAGTACAAAGACGAATCTGAACGTCCTATTTCGTGTGCTTCGCAAATATTAACAAAGGCTCAACAAAATTATTCACAAGTGGAGAAGGTGGCATTAGCCATTATGTTTGGAATAAGAAAATTTTATCAATATATATACGGTAAAAAATTCATTTTGAGAACTGATGCAAAATATTTAGTTTGGCCCCAAAAAGGCAAAGATGGGCCTTAATTTTATCAAATTACTCATATGTTATGTATGTTATTTATTGAAATACAACTATCAATCAAAAATTATGTTGTTATATGTTGACTTATAACTAAGTTTTTGAATTTATTAAATGTACACTTTAATGAATTCTTGATATGACCTGGCATGCTATTAAAAGTTGTCAAGCTAGCATATATGGGACCCCTCCTTCGACTTTCCGTATTTGCTCTATACAGGGTCTTTCACGAGGAAACTCACCCATATTTATACGGGAAACTACTGAACGTATTTTCATGAAATTCAGCACTTATAAGTATTTCACGATGCTGATGAAATCTAAAATATTTTTAAGGCATGCGCACCTCCGGTTTTTCCGGAAATGACATCAACTTCCGTTTTTCAAATAAGAACACCATTTTTTTATTGCAGAAATAAATTCCTTAGAAAATTTCAAGTTATTTTGATGTAACATTTTTCAGTTTTGGTTGGAAAATTCTCTCTGAGCGGAAAAATTCGAAAAAAAAATCGAAAATAGAGCTCCGCTGAAACAAGAATAACTTCGAGGTTTTTGGATGGAAAATTTTCATTTTTGGGGATTTTTTAAGATGTAAAATTGATGTATCCACTTTAAAAATCGAAATCGCGATTCATGATACAGGGGGTTAAAAAATCGCTTTCAAAGATAGGGATGACAAAATCGTGAAAAATCAATTTTTTCAAATTAGAACCCCATTTTTTTATGGCAGATATTGAATCTACGTTAAAAAATAATGTGAGTGTATGCATCACACCCTTGCCCTAAAATGGATATTTTCTGAGTTATTCACAAAAAACTGTTTTTCGTCTTGAATTTTCAGCTATTTCTTCTCCCTTCACGCCAAAAAGATGAAATTTTCAGGAACTGTTACTTGAACCATGCTGTAGATTTTTCACCCCTTCTTGAAACCGACTTCAAGTTACTATTAGGAGAACCATGGCAAACTCTCGCAGTTATAACTAGAGAAGATGCTCAAAGTTTTGACCGTTAATTTCTATAAATTTATTTATACGTCTCAGGAATGCTTCGTGCCTTGCTCTTCTTATTTCATCGGGAGGAAGAGATCTGCAAAAGTGTTTGAAAACCAAATTGAGTTTCAAAACTATGAATCTAAAAATCTAAACAAACCCGAACGCATTTCTGACTCATTCTATGCAGTCCTCTTTATCAGTCAGGGGAGTTGGGAAGACAATATTTTTTATCCTACCCCAAACATAATAGTCTAAAGGAGTTAAATCGGGAGAACGTGGTGGCCAAAGATGTGGACCATTGTTCGCCAACCATCGATCTTCAAATAGCCTGTAGAGGATATTTGACACATTGAGTGAATTGTGTGGAGGCGCGCCATCTTGTTGATATCATAAGTCATTATGGTTCTGTACTAGCGGCTCAATTATTTGAGTCAATATGTCAGAATATCTGTCTCCTTAGGGAGAACATTCTTTAAATAATGCAAACATGTGTAGTGTTCTATCTTACCAGTTAAAGTTCCATCATAAATGTGAACATCGAGAATTGCATTATTTTTGATGGCGCAAAAAACATTGAAACTCCAGGTCTCCTGTAAGTTCCATTACTTCCAGCATTGATTCACCTGGATACAACATTTCTAAGGTAGTGAGTGATATTTTAAGTAACCTTATACCTTCTTTCAAATACAATGTTAAAAATTCCATAGTAGTTGTTGAGAAATTGAAAAATGTAAAGATTCCTGTCGGTTACATTTTAGTTTCCTTTGATGTGGATAGTTTATACACAAATATAGGTCACAGACTTATTAAATCTCTTATCATCGATAAATGGCCCACTACAACAGATTTTTGTACTTTTGACCTTGAAACTGTTTTAGAGTTGGTTGAGTTTTGTTTTAAAAGTAGCTACGTACAATATTCCAATAAATTTTACGAACAAGTTTTTGGATGTCCTATGGGAGCTCCATGTTAGACAATTTTTGCATACTTAGTCATGAACTACATAATTAATGAAGTCATTTGTAGATCTAACATATTTTTCTCATTCGTATTTATTTATGTCGATGATATTTGCATGGCTATCCCGAGGAGCTTGTTGGATTATATTTTGAATATTTTTAATAGCATAGAGCCTAATCTCAAGTTCACATTTGAATTAGAGGATGATGTAAATCTCTCATTACCCTTTTTAGAAATCCTGTTAATTAGAGATCCTAGTAGTAAAAGTATAAGAACGAATCTGTATAAAAAACCCACGAATACATGCAGGACAATTAATTATTGGTCCCAATATCCATTACATCAAAAGATGAATATCATTAGACAGGGATATTTGTGAGTGCTTAGAATATGTAGCCCAGAGTTTGTGTCATGCAACTCAGATATTTTAAGAAGTGACTTAGGTAAAAACGGTTATCCAATGAGATTAAAGTTGTAAATTCTAACCCTAATGCTATTCCAGTGAACGATATTAGCCCAAATAACATAGACAATGATATTGTTAAATTTAACACACAATCTGAAAAGAGTTGCGACCTTTCGTCACACCAAAACGCAAGAAATACCCGGGCTGCGAAGCGAGGGTATCCACGGCTCACTCAGTGAAGATGAGGTGGGTTCAATGTTAGGAACCGACAAAAGAGAAGTAGGGCGCCAGGTAGATTTCTTTCCCCAGTAAATACCCTTAGGAACAGCAACAACCCCAAATCAACCAAACGAGTTGTACTGGAGAACGATTTATTCAGGCAGCAAAGAAAATACACGGGCCTACTTGTATGGCTATAGTTGTATTGAACGCCAAGGGGGGTGTGTGGTGTCTAATAATAATTGTAATACTTCAAAAGGATGGCCTTTATATAATTATCCGAAATCGCGTCGCTTGAGCTCAGGCGCAGCGCGAAGTTCTTCAGAAATCCCAAATGTACGAACAACACTAATATACGTTCAATTTAACTGCACAGAATATCAACGTCACCAGGATGACGTACTCTAAGTAAATTAATCTATATCTCATTCCACAAGCAATAGAATACGATAATAATAGCAATACATTATGGTTTTACAATATAAACCGTTATCGTTAAGGAATGCAGCAATATAATACGATATGCAACTTCTATAATACACTTGCGTGTCCTGAGAGTTCTCTCTTTCCGCTCCTGAATGGGGGAGACGGCCTCTTCGTTATGAAATTCTACAAGGTTTCTGTTGTAACGGCTTCACTTGGACTGGATTCCACGAGTAGTTCTAGAAGGCTCGACTTGGACTGTGACTTCTGATCTCGGTTGGGTGGCTGCGGCTGTCCACGATTACTCTTTTTACGCAGCTCTTCCAGTGTTTCCAACGCCTTATCTGTAGTTGCCTTCATTTGTTCAACTAGTTGTAACTGTGTTGTGTCTGCAGTGACAATAAAGTCCAGCCTTCCTTGAATGTGTATTAATCTGGTGTAAATTCGCGAAATTTCGTTAGCCGCATTCTCATGATTGAAGTTCTGAAGGGATTCCACCAAATCGGTGAGTTTATTTTGGCAAATCTCAATCTCCGAGGCGGGATTCAATGATGTTGGGGGTATTAGAGGTTCATTAGACTGAAGTACTTGTCGTAGCAGACTCCGTTTAGTCATCATAGTACCCGGTATCGATTGTCCCCTCAGTTGTAATTCGTATGTAAGTTCATCACTGAGTAACCGGTTCACATCCATGTTCGACATATTAAATTCAACACTAAGTCCGATTCAGAACGCACTAATATTTGACACTCGGTATGTCCTTCACAATCCGTTTGTTCCAAGTCCGACCCGGTAAGTTAACCGTTAGCCAACCTATTCACTTGAGTTTGAAGTGGGTATCGGTGTACCACGAAAAAAAATAAAGTCTAAGTCCCGGTGTATCAGAAAAAAAAAGTGTAAGTCCCGGCGCACCAAAAGCAATCTAAGTCCCGATGTATCACAAAAAAAAAATTTACAAGTCAACCCCAAGGGCTATAACGCACCATGACTGATAGCGAAGAAAAGGTCTATTTTTAGCGCAACTACGGGATTTCACTGACGACGAGCGGTATCTCTTATTCTCTACCCCAAGGGCTATAACGTGCCATGACTGATAGAAAAAGAGAGATTTCGGATTCAACACCAAGTGGAAGACTGAAGTAAAAGAGCAAAAGTGACCGTCGCGGGGGAAAATTTGCTTTTATAGGCAAATCCCCCCACACGTTAAAAATCTGATAATTCCAGAATGCAACAAGAATGAAAAACGTCGTCAGCTCCGGTTTATCGCAAATCAACATCAGAAAAACGTTGAAATCTTCAACGGCATGCAAGAAAAACAACGTCAAACACAGATAATAGGTTTTATTACATTTACTCTGCCCATCGGAATGAACGTTCTGAATATTTGAGAATTAAATATATTCAAAGGCGGAAATATGAAAACGAAAGGAATGCACTAAAATGAACTCCAATTTTCCTCAGAAAACTGGGATTCATTACAGAACTGTAACCCTGACGAAATCCCGATTGCTTTGATGGAAATAAATCAAATTCAGACAAGTGCCTTCTAATCTGTGTCTCCATTATTTTTTCAAGAACCTTTGAAAGTGTAGGTAAGATACTAATAGATCTCAAATGACTCAGCTCATTTGGATGACTGATTTTAGGAAGAGGAATAACGTCAGCAAACTTCCAGGATTTTGGAAAATATGATTTCTGAATACACTCATTAACTATATGTGCTATAAACGGTATTATGAATGTACAATTTATGTACTCTCATAAAACACCTTCTGCTTTTCTAATAGACTTGCTATTCCTGTAAGCGTTGGTAATCATCTCTCTCTCATTCTGTCTCATTATACCTGTCTCACTACATTACATATCTCTAACTTCTCAAGTTGTCACTGCAACCTTCTGTTTTTCTGATAGCGAGACAGTTTATGAAATCGTAAACTCTATCACTGTAAACGTTGTGCTTGCATGATAACACTCACATCAATTTATAACTATCAAGCTCAATTATTATGCAACTCAAAATACATAGACACGTTTTTAAGTAGATCTATCTCAATTCTCTCAATTCTTATCAAACGCATAATAATTGATCTTGTTACTCGATACATAAAATTCACTCAACTTGCTCTTTCTCTCAAGCAAATACAACGTTGATTTTCTCGTTGATACATTACTCTCAAATTCTCTCAATAACTTCTCAATGCTTGTAAATAGGTTCACTCTGTTTAGATGTTGCATATAATTTTACTTCATGCGAGTGTCTATTTATTATGTGACGTGTTTGATATACAATAAAGATTTTATTTTACCATCTCCAACTCAATCATTTGGTAACAGTCCACTTTTAAGTAATTGCCAAAAATCTCAACACCCAGATTTTTGAACATTTGGTCCTTCGGGCCGGATGGTTGAGTTGGAATAATAATTCATTCATATCACATTCATCTCAAAAAGGTCATGTCTCAAAAGTCGGGAAGATCTTCTCCATCTCCAAAAGTGGATGACACTCAACTGCAGGTCCCTCCTACTCGATCGTCCAGATCTTCCACATCTTCGCAGCCTGATGTTGGACCTCGAACTCGCTCGGCTGGTCTTCCCACCAACCTCAAATTAAAAGTCGCTACTCAAATGAGTAGACTACAACTCATGAAGGACATCTTCTCCAAGCTCTCCAACGTCTCAACATGGACTGTGCAAGACCTGTCCCACACTCAAGAACAACTGCAAGACCTTCACAAGAACTTCTCAAAAACTCACTCGTATTTTGAGTCAGCGTGGCCTGAGTCGTGTCTCGACCACGAATACTTCGCATCCTCAGTCTTCTTCGAGGAATACTCTCTATACCAATCAGCCATCTCGAAATTAATACAACTCAATATGTCACTAAATCCTGTGGATTCACAGCCATCCACTTCTGCTCAAGCCCCTCAGCCTTCTCAAACTCGTCCTCGATTGCCTGACATCTCAATTCCCACCTTCTCAGGCGACTTCTCAAAATGGCCTGCATTCCGAGACCTTTTTCAATCACTCGTGATCAATAGCACCTCAATTTCTGACATTGAAAGGTTACATTACCTTCGGACATGTCTCTCTCACGAACCTCTCGACACCATCTCTAGTCTTCCCTTAACGGAAGTCTCGTTCCCCATAGCTTGGAAGAAGCTTATGGATAAATATGAAAATAAAAGGCTGCTCCTCTCTTTTCAATACTCAAAACTTCTCTCCTTCTCATTGGCGAATCAGAAAAATTCTACCGCCTCATCTCTTCGTCAATTTATTGACAGCATCGTCAATCCTCTCCAAAGTTTGAAAGCTCTAGGTGAAGATCTAGAGCAGAACAATAATCTTTTGGTGTTTCATATCATCAACCGTATGGATCACGCCTCTCGAACACATTGGGAAACTCTCATCTCCTCTAATAACGAATTTCCCTCCTTCGCTCAGTTGATGGAGTTCCTCCAATCTCGCTCCAGAGCTCTAGAATGGACTGAGTCCAACCAGAGACAGTCACCTCAAGAATCATCTCGCTCTCGCACAACAGTGCATACAATTTCTCAAAAGGCTACAGCTCAAACTAAACCTTCTCCATCACTCACCTCAAGCAAACCGGCCTCCTCGAACACTCCAATCTCAAAAGTCTCTTCTATGCACAACTACACCTGCGATGATTGTGGACACGACCACTTTATTGCAGATTGCCCTCGCTTCTCCAAACGCTCACATCAAGAAAAAGCTGATGTAGTATTACATCGCATCCTCTGCTCTAACTGCCTCGGTAGACATCATCGCCACTCTTGCAGAACGACAAAGATCTGCAAAATCTGTGGAAGTCGTCATCATACACTTCTACATGATGCTCCTCTCAGCAGTAAACCACACTGCAAAGTTCCACCGGTACCCCCTCGAGTGCTTCCACAATACGCTCTCACATCTCAAAAATCTGCTCAAAGGGAGGTGAGTTCTAGCAACTCAGCTCTAAAGCCTTCAAAATAGTTCGAAGAAGCGTTGAATTATTTTTCTTCAGCTACCTCAACCACGACTCAACACTCTCCTCGCCACTGCCATCGCCCATCTCATCACCTCAACAGGATCGCACACGGTTCGACTACTCATCGACAGTGGATCCGAGCTGACCTTCATCTCTCAAGATCTAGCCAGAAAACTCAACATCTCTAGAAGGAAGTCGCATGTTGTAATTGTGGGAATTCATGGAAAGACTTCTAAGACACAAGGATCTCTCGCCCTCACTCTCAAGTCGACGTATGACCATCAAACCATAAATATTGATGCTCACATTCTTTCATCATCTTTCTCTAATTTGCCTTCCTTCTATACATGTTTTCAGCAATCTCTACATCTCCAGCATCTCAAGTTAGCTGATCCAGAATACCACATCTCAAGAGCCATCGACATCATTTTGGGTGCTGATGTATATGGCTCAGTTGTTCTTCCTCAGATGAAAAACGGCCCTCCATCATCTCCAATCGCGCAACTCTCAATCTTCGGCTGGCTAATCCTAGGCCCTGTGTGTCAAGAACAGGAACGCCTTCCAATTCAATCTCCAATGTTTCACACCATCTCACAACAGTCACATACGGAACTAGATCAGCTCCATTTTTGGCAGAGTTCTTCTCCAACTTCTCAAAGATGAGGGTCACAACTTTCCATTAGCCATTCCTCCATTAACAAAAGGTCGTTATGTTGATGATATTTGTGGTGGAGCAGATACTGAACATCAACTTCTCGAAATTGCCAAACAACTCCAGAACCTTTGCATGGCGGCCGGCCTTCCGCTAGCAAAATGGCAGTCAAACGTCTCAAGTCTCTCTCACGTCGTTCAAGAGGAAGAATCAACGCCCACTCCAATCTCATTCGACGAAAGTTCTCACTCAACTAAAGTGTTAGGTCTAATCTGGTACCCTCAAGAAGACTATTTCACTTTTAAAGTCAGCTCCAATCTATCTGGGTCTTTGATCACCAAGCGATCAGTTCTATCTCATATTGCTCAAATATTTGATCCACTCGGTTTAGTCTCCCCTGTTACGATTAGGGCTAAAATATTGTTGCAGGAATTATGGCTCCAAAAGTTATCATGGGACGAACCTCTACCTCAACTACTCCAACAGAAATGGTACGACATCAGTGAAGATCTCTCCAGGCTGGCCAGCATCACAATTCCAAGATGGATTAACACTCAAGAGGGTTCTTTCATCCAACTCCATGGCTTCTCTGATGCATCTCAACTCGCCATTTCAGCCGTTCTCTATCTTCTCGTTCGAACTCCGTCCAAGGAATGCAAAGTTATAATGCTTTGCTCCAAAACCAAAGTATCGCCTTTAAAACCACTCACAATCCCGAGACTCGAATTATCAGCTGCTCTTCTCCTCTCTCGACTCGTTAATTATGCGCATAATGTTTTAGCTCTCAATATTCACTCAACCACTCTATGGACGGACTCCTCAATCACTCTAGCTTCACCCTTCACGTTGGAAGGACTTTGTACGGAACAGAGTTGCAACAATCCAAGATCTAACTCCAAGGGCCCATTGGAGGTATATTTCCGGCAAAGACAATCCTGCTGACTGTGCATCACGAGGGTTAACTTCATCTCAACTTCGCAACCACTCGCTATGGTGGACGGGACCACCATGGCTTTCCAAGTCAGAAGAATCATGGCCAAATCGTCAGCCGGCACCGACAACCGACCATGAATCAGAAGCAAGACCAGTCATCTCTATACTCACCTCCACTACGTCAGACTACTCATGGGATCTCATCTACAGGTATTCCAATTTGAATAAATTGTTGAGAATTACCTCTATTTGTTCAAAGGTTCTCGCACGACTCCAACGCAAGCTGGATCCAGCACACCTCACACACCTGACTTCAACTGACTTGGAAGCATCTCGAATTTTCTGGATAAAGGCAACTCAAAAAGTCTACTTTCCACATGAACTCAAGGCTCTTCAATCACACACTCCACTTCTCTCTTCACATGTATTCAGTAGACTCACTGCATTCCTCGACAACAATGGTGTAATTCGTGTAGGCGGACGAATTTCCCATTCTCAACTCGACCCAGATAGCAAGCATCCAATTATTCTCCTCGACACTCTCAATTTACTTCTTTGGTTATAGATGAAACTCACCAAACAACTCTACATGTACAAGGCAATGTGGCACCGCTCTCAACAACTCATGGCACAACTACCCACATCTCAAGTGCAGCCATCTCATCCATTCCTCCACACTCTGAGGATTGAAAGCAGTCTTTTCGCTCCAGTTATGGGTGGATTGAGTAGCTCAGACACTGGAGTGATGGATTGCCTCAACTTCCTCACAATGGATAATTTACGAAGACCTACTCGATTATAATCAACTCCGTTAATTATGGCGGCCGGAATGTTAAAAATTGGAGTAATTTTTAACCCAACTCTATCAGCTCGATGCACATCTTTAGCAACTCAGTGACTACGTTTATCGTTACATGCTTCTGTGAACGTAACCTTAAAATCGCTGTCAATCAGCTGTTCAAAAAAAACCGGTGGAACCTGTTGAATCTGCTCAATTCAATTCATTCTCTCCAGATTCTTCGTTCGCTCAAGTGAATTGGAACTTGGTGTGAATTCTTAACGTGATTTTTTGTTGCACTCTCAACTTTCTCAGTCTGCTCAAATCTAATCATATTATTTTATATTATAATAATCAATCGATTAACATCTCAAAAAGGTACAGTACTTTTTTCACTCAACAAAAAATGTAATCATTTTTTGCATGTGTCACGTTAGAATTTCATTCTACATAATTTTCCTCTCAACATTCACTCCATCGCTATGCATTTTCTCACAATTACATTTGCAATATTCTGCTCTACATCTCTCTATCATATTTGCATGTATATTTTCTCAATTTTCTCCAAATCTCTCAATCAACCACGTGCTCAATGTACCTAACTGCTTCAACCTCCTCAAAATGCATCGATATTCCATTCACTTAAAATCACATCACCTCGACAACCACTCACATTTTAATTTCTCTAATTTTAGCACCAAGTTCACATTTCACACCACTCTATTAGAAGCTTATATACTTGTATTCACTCTCATTTTGTATACATGTCACCTCAGATTAACTTAACACCTCTTACGATCAGACTTCTCAGGCCTCTTAAGTTTCAGGTACCTCTACGCTCAAGTTGGACACTTCGAAGGCTTCTCATAGACCAGATCGAGATCCATCTCACTACACTCAGAACTCTGAATAATGGAATACACTCTATCAACTCTATTGGACAGACTGGTTTGTGATAATGCTCGAGGAGGTCCAATCTGATTTCAACTCAATAAGTATAATTTATTATACACTTTTGCATGTCTCTATTACCTGAAACTTACGATACCTTATTTATTTTCTCTAACGTTGTGAACTGCTCTTCTTGTTTCATCTCAATTATGAATACTATTCATTAATTCTTTCTACGTTTACAATATTTCATTTCTCTACATTGCATTTGTAACACAACTGACCTCAATTTATGTACTCTCATACAACACCTTCTGCTTTTCTAATAGATTTGCTATTCCTGTAAGCGTTGGTGATCATCTCTCTACATTACATTTGTAACACAACTCACCTCAATTTATGTACTCTCATAAAACACCTTCTGCTTTTCTAATAGACTTGCTATTCCTGTAAGCGTTGGTAATCATCTCTCTCTCATTCTGTCTCATTATACCTGTCTCACTACATTACATATCTCTAACTTCTCAAGTTGTCACTGCAACCTTCTGTTTTTCTGATAGCGAGACAGTTTATGAAATCGTAAACTCTATCACTGTAAACGTTGTGCTTGCATGATAACACTCACATCAATTTATAACTATCAAGCTCAATTATTATGCAACTCAAAATACATAGACACGTTTTTAAGTAGATCTATCTCAATTCTCTCAATTCTTATCAAACGCATAATAATTGATCTTGTTACTCGATACATGAAATTCACTCAACTTGCTCTTTCTCTCAAGCAAATACAACGTTGATTTTCTCGTTGATACATTACTCTCAAATTCTCTCAATAACTTCTCAATGCTTGTAAATAGGTTCACTCTGTTTAGATGTTGTATATAATTTTACTTCATGCGAGTGTCTATTTATTATGTGACGTGTTTGATATACAATAAAGATTTTATTTTACCATCTCCAACTCAATCATTTGGTAACAGTCCACTTTTAAGTAATTGCCAAAAATCTCAACACCCAGATTTTTGAACAATGTGCCTAAAACTATTTGATAAACTTCCGAGGAATTATCAAATTCTCGATGGTAATAAGTTCAAGACTAGAATCAAGAAATTGTTGATAGAATTGGAACCGTACGATGTGAAGGAGTACCTAAATCATAAATTTCAAATCTGAGCGTTTTATATTTGTTCAGTTGCTTCTTATATTGACGTATTTTCTCTTCAATATTATTTGATTATGGAAATAAATATTATTATTATGACTTTAGCCTTGCGGCTTTCACACTCCTCTCCAGAGGAAAATTCACTTATCCCAGATATCTCAGATATCAAAAGGATTAAGCTCTGTTGGAGCCCTTTCCAGGTTTTCGGGCTCGTGGTGGTGGTCGGGTTCGGGTCGCTCCTCGGCTCCCTGCTGTAGGTTGGATTCCTGCTCCACCTGCACTTTCTGTCGGAGCAGACGGTGTTCCTCTCAATTTCCCATGTACATGCGTACAGTTCTCGCCGTTCCCAGCAGTACCGCCTTCTGCATGACTCTATAGATATTTTCGTCCAGCTGAAGTTTATTTAAGTTCTCTAGTAGTTTCTTCGGTATCAGGCCTGTAGATGATATGACAATAGGGATTGTCTTGACATATTTCAGCTTCCACTGTCTCCTGGTTTGCTCCTCGCTATCTCTGTACTTTGAAATTTTTTCAGTGTGCCTATTTAGAAGATTGTTATTATTTGGAATCGCCACATCGATGAATAGTGCTACGTCCTCATCCTTATTGAGCAATATGAGGTCTGGTCTATTGTGGGTTATTTTCCGGTCTGTGAGAACCGTGCGATCCCAGTATAGCTTGTGATGTTCATTTTCCAATACAGCATCCGGATGGTAATTGTAATAAGGAACCTTTTTCGAACTTAGAAGTTGGTGTTTTAGTGCCAATTCTTGGTGAAGAATCTTGGCAACGGCATCATGTCTATTTTTGTACTCCGTGCCCGCGAACTTCTGACATCCCCGGTGATGTGCTGGATAGTTTCATGTGTCGCACAGCCATAACGACAGCTATCGTCCGCCACTGAGGCATCCTTGGCGATGTATTTCATGTAATTTCTCGTTGGAATCACCTGATCCTGGATGGCGAGCATGAAGCCCTCTGTCTCAGGAAACAACCTTCCGGAAGTCAACCAGTAGTTCGACACAGATATGTCGACGTAATCATGGTTGACCTCGTTCTGGTGCCTCCCATGCGAAGGTTTGCCAATCAGTTTCAGCATTTTACTTTCTGTAGAGTGTTCGACGGTTTCCAAGTGATCCTGTTGTAGCTTTAATGGTGTAGAACTATCAGCAACACAAACTACTCGATGGAGTTCTGACGAAGCTGCCTTGCTCAAGAAATATTTCCGAAGTCCTTCAATTTCCTGGGACATACGGTTGGACAAATCAACAATTCCTCTACCCCCAAGATGTCGTGGCAGCTCTGTCCGTTCTATTGAGCTTTTGGGGTGATGTTTATTGTGTTTAGTCAGCATCGTCCTTATTCTTCTCTGTAAAGCTGCTAAATCGGTGGTCATCCAAGAGATAATACCAAATGAATAGGTCAGCGCCGAGCAAGCGTAGGTGTTAATCGCTTTTATCAGATTCTTGCTGTTAAGACCAGTTCTCATTATATTCCTCAACCTCCGGGTGAACTCCTCCGTTAATTCTTTCTTCATCTGGGTCTGATTGATTTTTCTTGCCTGCTTTATGCCTAGATACTTGTATGTGTCTCCTTCCTTTAATGCTTCAATTTCTGCATCTTCCTTGAGTTTGAACGTACCATCTTCTATTTTCCCTCTCGTTATGTTTAGCAGTCGACATTTTTCTAGTCCAAACTTCATTTTGATGTCTTCCGAGAATTCTTCCACCATTTTCAGCATCAGTTGCATTTGTTTTTTGGTAGATGCGAAGAGTTTCAAGTCGTCCATGTAAAGGAGATGATTCAGTTTCATCATAGTTCTACTGCCGCTCTTGATGTAAAATCCGTAGTCCGTAGAATTCAATCTATGAGACAAGGGATTCAGGGCCATGCAAAACCACAGAGGGCTCAGCGAGTCTCCTTGGAAAATTCCGCGTCTTATTGGAAAAGGTCCTGTTGTAATGGAGCATTCTGCTGCTTTCATTTGAAGACTAGTACGCCAGGTTGACATGGCGTTTTTCAGGAACTTAACAATATTGGGATCCACCTTATGAATCTTCAAGATCGTCAAGAGCCATTCGTGAGGTATAGAATCGAATGCTTTTTTGTAGTCTATGTACGCAGCGTAAAGATTCCTTCGCTTGGAGAACGCTTGATTGCAGATAACTGAATCTATTATTAGTTGTTCTTTGCACCCTCGGCTGTCTTTGGTGCATCCTTTCTGTTGCATGGCGATGATGTTATTCCTTTCGCAATGGTTGTGAATTCGGTTTGAAATGCACGATGTGATTAATTTGTACATCGTTGGAAGACATGTGATTGGTCGGTACTTGGATGGGTCTTCTGTATTCCTTTGGTCTTTAGGTAACAGGTATGTTGTGCCATGTGTAAGGGATACTGGCATTCTTTCAGGATTTTCAATGACATCATTTATTGCGGAGGTCAATTTGTCATGCATGATCCAAAGTTTCTTGATCCAGAAGTTCTGTAATCTATCAGGCCCAGGTGCTTTCCAGTTGTGCAGTCCTCTGATAGCTGATTTTACTTCTTCAATTGTGATCATGTCATGCTGCATCGGCTCATATTTTATAGCTTCAGATTTTTCATCTTCAATCCATCCGGTATCTCCATTGAATTGAGGTTTCGTTTATAATTGTTCGGTCCAGAATTGTTCAATGGCTTCCTTTGGTGGTAACTTTCCATTTTCCCCATCCGACGATGTGAGTAACCGGTAGAAAGATTCTTCCGACTTTTCGAATGAATTATTGTCTCTTTTCCGGCTATAATTGCTCTTATATCTCCTCAGGCGTTCTGCATACAGACTTAATTTTTGCTTCAGAGTGTCCAGGCAATGGTGAGCTGTAGCATTCTCCGTCTCTCGTTTCGTGTGTGTTCTGTTTCTATCCATGATTTCCTTGGCAGCTTTCACAACCTTTCTTCCGCGATTCCCGTTCAAGTACTCCGTCAGTCGCCCAATGTCTCTTCTTAGTTTCTCTGTTTTGTGTTGAAGACGTATCTGCCATGGTGGCGAATATAATTTGTGTAATTTTGGACCATCGTTGTTCGTTCGGCGAATTTTTGCCCCCATGGTTTTCGCTGTCGTTAACGCTGCACAGTGAAAAACTAGATGCAGATATTCCAATGAACTTCGGTTTTGTAGGTATTCAGGTAAAACGTTCTTGTTCAAGATGTCGATTATAAGTGACAGTTTCTTGGATGTATTGAGTCGTGGAGGTGCTACTCGATGAAGAGGATCTGTTCCTTTCAGTTCGGCAAAGTATCTCCTCATGTCAGAGTCAACTTGTCGGTGGAGCTCTTCCCTATCGTCCTGGTGTTCAGGCTCACTTGCGTTGCAGGATGGACTTTCAGTATCAATTTCTTCTGCCTGTTGTTGCCCAGGCATATGAATTTTATCAGAGGTGTTGGTGTTATTCTCTATTACTAGCGAACGCTGAAGTTCTCATTTAATTGCGTCGATTCGGGCCGTTGGTATTAGTTCATTTCTCAGAATTACGCGGTACTCGTTGTTCAGTGACATTGACATTTGGGTAGGCGTTGCAAAATTCCTCATGGAGCCTTTTCCTATAGTTGTTCGTGTTCTGCCCTAGTCCCGTGATGGAGTTATATATGCGCACAATAGTTTTATTCATGGACGTTGTCCACATGCGCTTTCTAACTAACCCCGCTTGGGTGAGCACTGGCTGAATATCCTGCGCAGCACCTTCAGCGGTTCGAGTCGGCAATTGAATTGGACTCGTTGGTTGCTGTTGTTGCTTTGGAGCTGTAGCTTCTTTTGCAGCAGGAGCCCGCTTCCTCAACATCCTGCCACCGACGTCCCGCATGCTGTCATGTCCAGCTGCGGCTCCAGATATGCCCTGACGATCCCCAGGCAGCGACTTGTTTCCGAGGCTTCTCGTTATCACCATTTTCATGGGTTTGTGCTCCCCTTTCTCGGATTGGGTGAGGGGTAGAAAAATGAGAGCAGAAAGAGCACCCCTATAAAGGATGTGAAAGAAAGAGGAAAAAGGAATGGGACTGCGGACAGCAGGCGTGGCTGGCTGCACTGTCTACGTCGTTACGATGGCTACCTGGCAGGCCATCTACCAGATAGGTGCCAGGCAGGCCAGACATTACATTATTATTATTATTCTTAACATTAACATTATAAGACTTTAGAAAATTGGTAACTTCCTTGGAACGAAACTGCACGCCATTATCCAAAATGATGGAATTTGGACACCCAAAGATAGGAAAAACATGGGTATCCAATATCTTCACAATCGACGATGCGGTAGCGAAACGTAACGGGAACAGTGAAGGGAACTTTCTTGTGCAGTTTCAAGATTTTGTTCGAATTAATCCAAAAGTTTTCGAGGAATTTATATCACACTTCGCCGAATTGACCGCTGAAATCTCCCTATCTGAACAATCGAACTGAAATTCAACACATGCATCTCAATTCGAAAACTGTGTACAGTTTCGAGATTTTGGTCGAATTGATCCAATAGTTCCTTAGGAATTGAAATGATACTTTGTCGAATCGAAATGTCCATTCCTATCAGAACTATCGAACTGAAATTCAACATGTGCATCTCAATTCGAAAACAATGTGCAGTTTCAAGATTTGGGTCGAATTGATCCAACAGTTGTTGAGGAATTGATATCACACTTTGCCGAATTGACCACTGAAATCTCAATTTCCATCTGAAATATCGAACTGAAATTCAACATGTGCATCTCAATTCGAAAACTGTGTACAGTTTCGAGATTCGGATCGAATTGATCCAAAAATTCCTTAACTGTACACAATTCGAACCAAATTTTGAAACTGCACATAGTTTTCGGAATGAGATGCACATGTTGAATTTCATTTCGATAGTTCAGATAGGAATTGAGATTTCAGTGGACGATTCGACAAAGAATGATTTAAATTCCTAAGGAACTATTGGATCAATTCGACACAAATCTCGAAACTATACACAGTTTTCGAATTGCGATGCACTTGTTGAATTTCAGTTCGATAGTTCTGATAGGAATTGAGATTTCAGTGGTCGATTCGACAAAGTATGATTTCAATTCCTAAGGAACTATTGGATCAATTCGACACAAATATCGAAACTATACACAGTTTTCGAATTGCGATGCACATGTTGAATTTCAGTTCGATAGTTCAGATAGGAATTGAGATTTCAGTGGTCAATTCGGCACAGTGTGATATCAATTCCTCAAAAACTGTTGGATCAATTTAAACCAAATCTTGAAACTGCACATATTTTTCGAATTGAGTTGCACATGTTGAATTTCAGTTCGATAGTTCAGATAGGAATTGAGATTTCAGTGGTCGATTCGACAAAGTATGATTTCAATTCCTAAGGAATTATTGGATCAATTCGACCCAAATCTCGAAACTGTACACAGTTTTCGAATTGAGATGCACATGTTGAATTTCAGATCAATAGTTCAAATAGGAATTGAGATTTCAGTGGTCAATCCGGCAAAGTGTGATATCAATTCCTGAAAAACTGTTGGATCAATTCGAACCAAATCTTGAAACTGCACATAGTTTTCGAATTGAGATGCACATGTTGAATTTCAGTTCGATAGTTCAGATAGGAAATGAGATTTCAGTGGTCAATTCGGCAAAGTGTGATATCCATTCTTCAAAAACTGTTGGATCAATTCGAACCAAATCTTGAAACTGCACATATTTTTCGAATTGAGATGCACATGTTGAATTTCAGTTCGATAGTTCAGATAGGAATTGAGATTTCAGTGGTCGATTCGACAAATTCTGATTTCAATTCCTAATGAATTATTGGATCAATTCGACCCAAATCTCGAAACTGTACACAGTTTTCGAATTGCGATGCACATGTTGAATTTCAGTTCGATAGTTCAGATAGGAATTGAGATTTCAGTGGTCAATTCGGCAAAGTGTGATATCAATTCCTCAAAAACTGTTGTATCAATTTGAACCAAATCTTGAAACTGCACATATTTTTCGAATTGAGATGCACATGTTGAATTTCAGTTCGATAGTTCAGATAGGAATTGAGATTTCAGTGGTCGATTCGACAAAATATGATTTCAATTCCTAAGGAATTATTTGATCAATTCGACCCAAATCTCGAAACTGTACACAGTTTTCGAATTGAGATGCACATGTTGAATTTCAGATCAATAGTTCAAATAGGAATTGAGATTTCAGTGGTCAATCCGGCAAAGTGTGATATCAATTCCTCAAAAACTGTTGGATCAATTCGAACCAAATCTTGAAACTGCACATAGTTTCCGAATTGAGATGCACATGTTTAATTTCAGTTCGATAGTTCTGATAGGAATGGAGAATTCAGTAGTCTATTCGACAAAGAATCATTTCAATTCCTAAGGAACTATTGTATCAATTCGAACCAAATCTTGAAACTGCACATAGTTTTCGAATTGAGATGCACATGTTGAATTTCAGTTCGATAGTTCAGATAGGAAATGAGATTTCAGTGGTCGATTCGACTAAGTATGATTTCAATTCCTTAGGAATCATTGGATCAATTCGACCCAAATCTCGAAACTGTACACAGTTTTCGAATTGAGATGCACATGTTGAATTTCTGTTCGATAGTTCAAATAGGAATTGAGATTTAAGTGGTCAATCCAGCAAAGTGTGATATCAATTCCTCAAAAACTGTTGGATCAATTCGAACCAAATCTTGAAACTGCACATAGTTTTCGAATTGAGATGCACATGTTGAATTTCAGTTCGATAGTTTAGATAGGAAATGAGATTTCAGTGTTCGATTCGATAAAGTATGATGTCAATTCCTCGAAAACTGTTGTATCAATTCGAACCAAATTTTGAAACTGCACATAGTTTTCGGAATGAGATGCATATGTTGTATTTCAGTACGATAGTTCTGATAGGAATTGAGATTTCAGTGGTCGATTCGACAAAGTATGATTTCAATTCCTAAGAAATTTTTGAATCAATTCGATCCAAATCTCGAAACTGTACACAGTTTTCGAATTGAGATGCACATGTTGAATTTCAGTTTGATAGTTCAGATAGAAATTGAGATTTCATTGGTCAATTCGGCAAAGTGTGATATAAATTCCTCAAAAACTGTTGGATCAATTCGACCCAAATCTCGAAACTGTACACAGTTTTCGAATTGAGATGCACATGTTGAATTTAAGTTCGATAGATCAGATAGGAATTGAGATTTCAGTGGTCAATTCGGCAAAGTGTGATATTAATTCCTCGAAAACTGTTGGATCAATTCGATCCAAATCTCGAAACTGCACATAGTTTTCGAATTGAGATGCACATGTTGAATTTTATTTCGATAGTTCAGATGGGAAATGAGATTTCAGTGGTCGATCCGATAAAGTATGATGTCAATTCCTAAAGAATTATTGGATCAATTCGACCCAAATCTCGAAACTGTACATAGTTTTCGAATTGAGATGCACATGTTGAATTTCAGTTCGAAGTTCAAATAGGAATTGAGATTTCAGTGGTCAATTCGGCAAAGTGTGATATCAATTCCACGAAAACTGTTGGATCAATTCGAACCAAATCTTGAAACTGCACTTAGTTTTCGAATAGAGATGCACATGTTGAATTTCAGTTCGATAGTTCTGATAGGAATTGAGATTTCAGTGGTCGATTCGACAAAGTATGATTTCAATTATCAAGGAATTATTGGATCAATTCGACCCAAATCTCGAAACTGTTCACAGCTTTCGAATAGAGATGCACATGTTGAATTTCAGTTCGATAGTTCAGATAGGAATTGAGATTTCAGTGGTCAATTCGGCAAAGTGTGATATCAATTCCTCAAAAACTGTTGGATCAATTCGAACCAAATCTTGAAACTGCACATAGTTTCCGAATTGAGATGCACATGTTTAATTTCAGTTCGATAGTTCTGATAGGAATGGAGAATTCAGTAGTCTATTCGACAAAGAATCATTTCAATTCCTGAGGAACTATTGTATCAATTCGAAACAAATCTTGAAACTGCACATAGTTTTCGAATTGAGATGCACATGTTGAATTTCAGTTCGATAGTTCAGATAGGAAATGAGATTTCAGTGGTCGATTCGACTAAGTATGATTTCAATTCCTTAGGAATCATTGGATGAATTCGACCCAAATCTCGAAACTGTACACAGTTTTCGAATTGAGATGCACATGTTGAATTTCAGTTCGATAGTTCAAATAGGAATTGAGATTTCAGTGGTCAATCCGGCAAAGTGTGATATCAATTCCTCAAAAACTGTTGGATCAATTCGAACCAAATCTTGAAACTGCACATAGTTTTCGAATTGAGATGCACATGTTGAATTTCAGTTCGATAGTTCAGATAGGAAATGAGATTTCAGTGTTCGATTCGATAAAGTATGATGTCAATTCCTCGAAAACTGTTGTATCAATTCGAACCAAATCTTGAAACTGCACATAGTTTTCGGAATGAGATGCATATGTTGTATTTCAGTACGATAGTTCTGATAGGAATTGAGATTTCAGTGTTCGATTCGACAAAGTATGATTTCAATTCCTAAGAAATTTTTGAATCAATTCGATCCAAATCTCGAAACTGTACACAGTTTTCGAATTGAGATGCACATTTGAATTTCAGTTTGATAGTTCAGATAGGAATTGAGATTTCAGTGGTCAATTCGGCAAAGTGTGATATCAATTCCTCAAAAACTGTTGGATCAATTCGATCCAAATCTCGAAACTGCACATAGTTTTCGAATTGAGATGCACATGTTGAATTTCATTTCGATAGTTCAGATGGGAAATGAGA
This sequence comes from Coccinella septempunctata, assembly GCF_907165205.1. Classification (NCBI taxonomy): domain Eukaryota; kingdom Metazoa; phylum Arthropoda; class Insecta; order Coleoptera; family Coccinellidae; genus Coccinella; species Coccinella septempunctata. The sequence goes on from NC_058196.1 coordinate 7,356,108, forward strand.
TTTCAGTGGTCGATTCGACGAAGTATCATTTCAAATCCTAAGGAACTATTGGATCAATTCGACCCAAATCTCGAAACTGTTCACAGCTTTCGAATTGAGATGCACATGTTGAATTTCAGTTCGATAGTTCAGATAGGAATTGAGATTTCAGTGGTCAATTCGGCAAAGTGTGATATCAATTCCTCAAAAACTGTTGAATCAATTTGAACCAAATCTCGAAACTGCACATATTTTTCGAATTGAGATGCACATGTTGAATTTCAGTTCGATAGTTCAGATAGGAATTGAGATTTCAGTGGTCGATTCGACAAAGTATGATTTCAATTACTAAGGAATTATTGGATCAATTCGACCCAAATCTCGAAACTGTACACAGTTTTTGAATTGAGATGCACATGTTGAATTTCAGATCAATAGTTCAAATAGGAATTGAGATTTCAGGGGTCAATTCGGCAAAGTGTGATATCAATTCCTCGAAAACTGTTCGATCAATTCGAACCAAATCTTGAAACTGCACATAGTTTTCGAATTGAGATGCACATGTTGAATTTCAGTTCGATAGTTCAGATAGGAAATGAGATTTCAGTGGTCGATTCGATAAAGTATGATGTCAATTCCTCGAAAACTGTTGGATCAATTCGAACCAAATCTTTAAACTGCACATAGTTTTCGAAATGAGATGCAAATGCTGTATTTCAGTACGATAGTTCTGATAGGAATTGAGATTTCAGTGGTCGATTCGACAAAGTGTGATTTCAATTCCTAAGAAATTTTTGTATCAATTCGATCCAAATCTCGAAACTGTACATAGTTTTCGAATTGAGATGCACATGTTGAATTACAGTTTGATTGTTCAGATAGGAATTGAGATTTCAGTGGTCAATTCGGCAAATTGTGATATCAATTCCTCAAAAACTGTTGGATCAATTCGACCCAAATCTCGAAACTCTACACAGTTTTCGAATTGAGATGTACATGTTGAATTTCAGTTCGATAGTTTAGATAGGAATTGAGATTTCAGTGGTCAATTCAGCAAAGTGTGATATCAATTCCTCAAAAACTGTTGGATCAATTTGACCCAAATCTTGAAACTGCACGTAGTTTTCGAATTGAGATGCACATGTTGAATTTCAGTTCGATAGTTCTGATAGGAATGGAGAATTCAGTAGTCGATTCGACAGAGTATGATTTCAATTCCTAAGGAATTATTGGATCAATTCGACCCAAATCTCGAAACTGTACACAGTTTTCGAACTGACATGCACATATTGAATTTCAGTTCGATAGTTCAGATAGGAATTGAGATTTCAGTGGTCGATTCGAAAGAGTATGATTTCAATTCCTAAGGAATTATTGGATCAATTCGACCCAAATCTCGAAACTGTACACAGTTTTCGAATTGCGATGCACATGTTGAATTTCAGTTCGATAGTTCAGATGGGAATTGAGATTTCAGTGGTCAATTCGACAAAATGTGATATCAATTCCTCAAAAGAAATTGGATCAATTCGAACCAAATCTTGAAACTGGACATAGTTTTCGAATTGAGATGCACATGTTGAATTTCATTTCTGTTAAAAATTGGAGTAATTTTCAACCCAACTCTATCACTCGGTGCACAACTCTATCTACTCAGTGACTACGTTTATCGTTACATGCTTCTGTGAACGTAACCTTTAAATCGCTGTCAATCAGCTGTTCAAAAAAAAAAAACCGGTGGAACCTGTTGAATCTGCTCAATTTAATTCATTCTATTCTAGATTCTTCGATCGCTCAAGTGAATTGGAACTTGGTCTGAATTCTTAACGTGATTTTTTAGTGCACTCTCAACTTTCTCAGTCATCTAATAATATCATTTTATATTATATTATCACTCGATTAACATCTCAAAAGGTACAGTACTTTTTTCACTCAACAAAAAATGTAATCATGTTTTGCATGTGTCACGTTAGAATATCATTCTACATAATTTTCCTCTCAAAATTCACTCCATCGCTATGCATTTTCTCACAATTACATTTGAAATATTCTGCTCTACACCTCTATATCATATTTGCGTGTATATTTTCTCAATTTTCTCCAAATCTCTCAATCAACCACGTGCTCAATGTACCTAACTGCTTCAACCTTCTCAAACTGCATCGATATTCCATTCGCTTGAAATCACATCATCTCGAAAACCACTCACATTTCTCTACATTACAGTTGTAACACAACTCACCTCAATTTATGTACTCTCATAAAACACCTTCTGCTTTTCTAATAGATTTGCTATTCCTGTAAGCGTTGGTAATCATCTCTCTCATTCTGTCTCATTACACCTGTCTCACTGCATTATATATCTCTAACTTCTCAATTTGTCACTGCAACCTTCTGTTTTTCTGATAGCGAGACAGTTTATGAAATCGTAAACTCTATCACTGTAAACGTTGTGCTTGCATGATAACACTCACATCAATTCATAATCATCAAGTTCAATTATTATGCAACTCAAAATACATAAACACGTTTTGATGTAAATATATCTCAATTCTTATCAAACACATAATAATTGATCTTGTTACTCGATACATGAAATTCACTCAACCTGCTCTTTCTCTCAAGCAAATACAACGTTGATTTTCTCATTGAATTATTACTCTCAAATTCTCTCGATAACTTCTCAATAATTGTAAATAGGTTCACTCTGTTTAGATGTTGTATATAATTTTACTTCATGCGAGTGTCTATTTATTATGTGACGTGTTTGATATACAATAAAGATTTTATTTTACCATCTCCAACTCAATCATTTGGTAACAGTCCACTTTTAAGTAATTGCCAAAAATCTCAACACCCAGATTTTTGAACATTTGGTCCTTCGGGCCGGATGATTGAGTTGGAATAATCATTCATTCACATCACATTCATCTCAAAAGGTCATGTCTCAAAAGTCGGGAAGATCTTCTCCATCTCCAAAAGAGGATGACACTCAACTCCAGATCCCTCCTACTCGATCATCCAGATCTTCCACATCATCGCAGCCTGATGTGGGACCTCAAACTCGCTCGGCTGGTCTTCCCACCAACATCAAATTAAAAGTCGCTACTCAAATGAGTAGACTGCAACTCATGAAGGACATCTTCTCCAAGCTGTCCAACGTCTCAACATGGACTGTGCAAGACCTGTCCCACACTCAAGAACAACTGCAAGACCTTCACAAGAACTTCTCAAAGACTCATTCGTATTTTGAGTCAGCGTGGCCTGAGTCTTGTCTCGACCGCGAATACTTCGCATCCTCAGTCTTCTTCGTGGAATACTCTCTCTTCCAATCAGCCATTTCGAAATTAATCCATTTCAATATGTCACTCAATCCTGTGGATTCACAGCCATCCACTTCTGCTCAAGCCCCTCAGCCTTCTCAAACTCGTCCTCGATTGCCTGACATCGCAATTCCCACCTTCTCAGGCGACTTCTCAAAATGGCCTGCCTTCCGAGACCTTTTTCAATCACTCGTGATCAATAGCACCTCAATATCTGACATTGAAAGGTTACATTACCTTCGGACATGTCTCTCTCAAGAACCTCTCGACACCATCTCTAGTCTTCCCTTAACGGAAGTCTCGTTCCCCATAGCTTGGAAGAAGCTTATGGACAAATATGAGAATAAAAGGCTGCTCCTCTCTTCTCAATACGCAAAACTTCTCTCCTTCTCATTGGCGAATCAGAAAAATTCTACCGCCTCATCTCTTCGTCAATTTATTGACAGCATCGTCAATCCTCTCCAAAGTTTGAAAGCTCTAGGTGAAGATCTAGAGCAGAAAAACAATCTTTTGGTGTTCTATATCATCAATCGTATGGATCACGCCTCTCGAACACATTGGGAAACGCTCATCTCCTCTAATAACGAATTTCCCTCCTTCGCTCAGTTGATGGAGTTCCTCCAATCTCGCTCCAGAGCTCTAGAATGGACTGAGTCCAACCAGAGACAATCATCTCAAGAATCCTTTCGCTCTCGTACAACAGTGCACACAATTTCTCAAAAGGTTACAGCTCAAACTAAACCTTCTCCGTCACTCACCTCAAGTAAAGCAGCCTTCTCAAGCACTCCACTCTCAATTAAAGTCTCTTCTATGCCCAGCTACACCTGTGAAGATTGTGGACACGACCACTTCATTGCAGATTGCCCTCGCTTCTCCGAACGCTCACCTCAAGAAAAAGCTGATGTAGTATTACATCGCATCGTCTGCTCCAACTGCCTCGGTAGACATCATCGCCACTCTTGCAGAACGACAAAGATCTGCAAAATCTGTGGAAGTCGTCATCATACCCTTCTACATGATGCTCCTCTCAGCAGTAAACCACACTGCAAAGTTCCACCGGTACCCCCTCGAGTGCTTCCACAATCAGCTCTCACATCTCACAAATCTGCTCAAAGGGAGGTGAGTTCTAGCAACTCAGCTCTAAAGCCGTCAAAATAGCATCTCAAGAGCAATCTCTACATCTCCAGCATCTCAGGTTAGCTGATCCAGAATACCACATCTCAAGAGACATCGACATCATTTTGGGTGCTGATGTATATGGCTCAGTTGTTCTTCCTCAGATGAAAAAAGGCCCTCCATCATCTCCAATCGCACAACTCTCAATCTTCGGCTGGCTAATCCTAGGCCCTGTGTATCAAGAACAGAAACGCCTTCCAATCTAATTTCCAATGTTTCATACTGTTCAAGATGCAGACCTACATCATCTCCTCACTAAGTTTTGGGAACAGGAAGAAATTCAACCAACGTCTACGTCACATCTCACCTCTGACGAGCAAGAATGTGAAAACCACTTTGTCTCCACTCACTCTAGGCTCTCCTCAGGGAAATACATGGTAAGATTACCATTGAAATCATCTATTGACGTCTTAGGTTCTTCCAGACAACGAGCCTTTCGATGTCTGCAAGCCTTGATTCGGAAATTCGACAAGGATCCTGACTACTCTCTGTTCTACCATCAATTTCTCCATGAATATGAACTCCTCCAGCTCATGCAACCAGTCTCGTCAGAAAAGGTCAACTCAAGATATTTTCTTCCTCATCATGGTGTTCTCAAAACAGACAGCTCTACAACGAAACTGCGAGTAGTCTTCAACGGCTCCAGCCCCACCTCGACTGGCATTTCTCTCAACGATATTATGCACACCGGAGCGAAACTGCAACTCGACGTGATAGATGTTCTTATGTGGGTGCGTAAATTTAAATTTGTCTTCTCTACAGATATCACAAAGATGTACAGACAGATTCTGGTTCATCCTGATGATTGGGATCTTCAAAGCATCCTTTGGCTCGACTCAAATAACAACGTAAAGACATACTAATAAGCCCATAGATCTACCTTTATTGATAGATCTACTTTTTTTGGCAGATCAGTATAGCCAGGAGATCCACCTTGTAGGTAGATTCGCCTTCATGGACAGATTCGCCTTTTGTCCGTAGCTCGGGCCTACGGCCCTCGTGATTCGCCTTCCGCCGTAGCTCGAGCCTACGGCCCACGCGATTCGCCTTTCGTCAGTAGCTCGGGCCTTCGGCCCTCGCCATTCACCTTCCGACCGTAGCTCGGGCCTACGGCCCTCGCTTTTAATGATACGCGAATACTATACAATACTGAGTATCACACATAACTCACAGCGTTCGATATATTCAGGCATTGTCGCAAATTTCACGAAAAAATACAAATAATCTCATACACAGCTTAAAAATTGGCAAAAATCAGTTATATTCAGTTGGACAGAAGCCTTATAACGGAGATTCCATGCATTCAGTTCATCTTGAATAGAAACTTACAAAGTTCTTTCTTTACGATGAAACAAAAAACTAAGTTGAAATGAGAATAACTGGTCAAAAGTCTATAAAAGTAGAATTTTAACGCAAAAAAAAAACACCCTGCTATTGTATTCCAATAATCATTATATCATTCCACTCAAATAAGTTATTCGAAAACATTTTTCCTTCCATTTGGAATGATTAAATACAATAATCCTCGTACAATAATCAAAAAGCTTAAAAATTGGCCGAAATATGTTATATGGAATGGGAAAGAAGCCTAATTATAAAAATTTCAAGCATCATAATATTTAATTCAGTTTATTTTGAACAAAATCTACAAAATCCTTTCATCTACGATAAGAAAAAAAAACTAACCTCAAATGACAAAAACTTGGCGAAAGTCTATACATATATAGAATTTTTATGTTAAAACTTACTCATAGATTGTGTTTCAATATGCTTTTTATCATCCCAATAAGCATTTTATTATTCCACTTGAATGAGTTATTTGAAAACATTTCTCCTATTATCTGGAATGAGTAAATATAATAATCCTTGTACACTAATCAAAAAGCTTAAAAATTGGCCAAAATATGTCATATGGAATTGAAAAGAAGCCTTATTATGAAGATTTCAAGTATTATAACATTTCATTCAGTTTATTTTGAACAAAAACCTACAGAGTCCCTCTCTCTACGATAAGAGTAACAATCTTACGTTAAATGAGAAAACTTGACAAATGTCTATAAATATAGAATTTTAACGCAAAAACTCACTCATAGATTGTGTTTCAATAATCATTATATCATTCCAAATGAATAACTTATCTCAAAACATTTTTCCATAGATCTAGACTAAGAAAATCATCTCCGTACACTACCCGATTGCATGGAAGTTGTCAGAAATCTGTTGTATTCAGTTGAAAAAAAGCGAAATAGATCATTTACTTCACATAGAAACTATCCTGAATGATATGCTTTATAAACTTACTCTGAACTACCTCTTTTTTACCAAATAACACTGTCCGAGAAATGATATTATACATTTCTTGATCTGATAAATTTATATGTGCCTGAAAATAAATTTCAATTATGAAATATAGAATCTCCTGGTCGATTTTCTGTGCAGACTCACCCCCAAGAACGGTTTGTTATCTAGAAATTCTTATGTTCATACACCAAGATCAAAGATGTTTCTCATTCTGTGAGTTTGCATGTAATTTGATCTGAAGTACATTATGTAAACTTGACAAATGGATCATATATTTCAAATAGAAACTCTCCTGAACGAACTGCTTCAGGACTTTACCCCTGAAGAAGGATTTTCATTCCAAATACAGTCTCTCCGAGGGATGATAATTGCCATCCTAGGATTTTTTCATTTCTGTATCTGATAAATTGATATGTGCCTGAAAAAATAAGTATTATTAGTGACAAAATATACTATCAGTTATAATATTCGATCTCTCATACAGATTCACGTCCAAGAACTGTGTTTTATATCTCAGAATTCAATAAAAACCTAACTTTCCGATTATGGAAAAAAGTTCAACTGTGATGAGAGCTTCGAAGTTTTATCGTACGGGGAGAAATGTAGTAAATATATTGAATATATCCTTTAATTTCAATAATAATTAAACCTTAAAAATTTGCATCAATTTTTTCACGGTCTGTCAACAGTCAAATGAAACTGGCCTAAGGATCCCTCAACACTTGACAGGAAAACACGTTATAGGGATTGAAAAATTATGGAAATTTTAAAATTTTAAGTTATTTTTGGTTGAATAGTGACCTCGACTTTCCTAATATAAATTTATTTTGGCAATTTCAACGCTAAAAATCACGGAATGACTGAAAATATTCAGGGCCAAAACGAAGGTTATGAACGGTGCTTAACTGAGGTGGTTTCGTAATATCGAAAATTGCAAACTTACCTATACATATTGAGCCGAAATATGGGTACCTGGAGATGCTACAGGCAATGAAGAATGATTCTCTAGCATTTATCTTCCCTATTTTGGCATTATTCATATAATAATCGACTCGAGTTTCCGAAAACTGCAAAAACCCCTTTCGAAACGTCAGAAGTGAAATTACCTCTATGCTCTTGGAAATTAATTTATCAAATTTTCGTAGACGTCAAAAATTTTCAAATTTCTTACGCTTTTTTGGGAAATTTCGTTCGGACTCCGGGAAAAAAAACAGGCCTATTTTAATTTCGGGTCCTTCGAGCTTAGTTCGACACCCATCCCGGCTCTCGAGCTACCGCGGATCTCTCAAGCTAATCAAATAACTTTGGCACCTTTTCGCGAAAATCGTGAATTTCGCGATTTTCTCACGCAATTTTCGGACACTTCTAGACGGGGTAAAAATACGATCTAGGCATTTTCGGAAAGCTCGATTCTTACTCTTGCGTTCCATTTACCGCTCTACCCGGCCACGCGCCTTCGGCGCTCGGCATTTCAAATTTCCCATACCCTCCACCGACACTTCAACGTGGCAAAAAAATTGATACGATTCGGTGATCATTTTTTATCAACGTTATAGTATTAACTAGTAAGCCCATAGATCTACCTTTATTGATAGATCTACCTTTATTGATAGATCTACCTTTATTGATAGATCTACCTTTTTTGGCAGATCAGTATAGCCAGGAGATCCACCTTGTAGGTAGATTCACCTTCATGGACAGATTCGCCTTTTGTCCGTAGCTCGGGCCTTCGGCCCTCGCGATTCGCCTTCCGCCCGTAGCTCATGCCTACGGCCCTCGCACTTAATGATACGCGAATACTATACAATACGTAGTAACACACAAAATTCACAGCGTTCGATATATACAGGCATTGTCGCAAATTTCACGAAAGAAAACAAATAATCTCATACACTGCTCAAAAATTGGCGAAAATCAGTTATATTCAGTTGTACAGAAGCCTTATAACGGAGATTCCATGCATTCAGTTCATCTTGAATAGAAACTTACAAAGTTTTTTCTCTACGATGAAACAAAACACTAACCTGAAATGAGAATAACTGGCCAAAAATCTATAAAAGTAGAATTTTAACGCAAAAAACACACCCTGCCATTGTATTCCAATAATCATTATATCATTCCACTCAAATAAGTTATTCGAAAACATTTTTCCTCCCATCTGGAATGATTAAATACAATAATCCTCGTACAATAATCAAAAAGCTTAAAAATTGGCCAAAATCTGTTATATAGAATGGGAAAGGAGCCTAATTATAAAAATTTCAAGCATTATAACGTTTAATTCTGTTTATTTTGAACAAAAACCTACAGGGTCCCTCTCTCTACGATAATAGCAAAAATCTTACCCCAAATGGGAGAACCTGACAAATGTCTATAAATATAGAATTTTAACGCAAAAACTCACTCATAGATTGTGTTTCAATAATCATTATATCATTCCAACTGAATAACTTATCTCAAAACATATTTTTCCATAGATTTAGCCTAAGAAAATCATCTCCGTACACTACCCAATTGCTTGAAAGTTGTCAGAAATCTGTTGTGTTCAGTTGAAAAGAATCGAAATAGATCATTTGCTCCACATAGAAACTCTCCTGAACGAACTGCTTGAGAAACTTACTCTGAAGAACATTTTTTTTTACCAAATAACACTGTCCGAGAGATGATATTATACATTTCTTGATCTGATAAATTTATATATGCCTGAAAATAAATTTCAATTATAAAATATAGAATCTCCTGGTCGATTTTCTGTGCAGACTCACCCCCAATAACCGTTTGTTATCTAGAAATGTTCATACACCAAGATTAAGGATGTTTCCCATTCTGTGAGTTTGCATGTAATTTAATCTGAAATCCATTATGTAAACTTGACAAATGGATCATATACTTCAAATAGAAACTCTTTTGAACCAATTGCTTAGAAGCTTACCCCTGAAGTAGCTTTTTTTATTTAAAATGAGACTTTCCGATAGATGATATTTGACATTTATGAATTTCATACATTTCTTGATATGATGAATTAATATGTGCCTGAAAAATAAGTATTATTAGTGACAAAATAAACTATCAGTTATCACATCCGATTTTGATACAAATTCACGTCGAAGAACTGTCTTTCATATCTGGAAATTCAATAATAACCTAACTTTCCGATTATGGGAAAAAATTCAACTGTGATGTGAGCTTCGAAGTACTATCGTACGGAGAGAAATGTAGTAAATATATTAAATATATCCTTCAATTTGAATAATAATTAAACCTTAAAAATTTGCATCAATTTTTTCACGGTCCGTCAACAGTAAAATGAAACTTGCTTGAGGACAAAGAGTAACAACTCTTTTTAGTCGAATGACAGGAAAACACGTTATAGGAATTGAAAAATTATGGAAATTTTAAAATTCTAATTTATTTTTAGCTGAATAGTGACCTCAACATTCCTAATATAAATTTATTTTTTTTAATTTCAACGCTGAAAATCACGAAATTACTGAAAATATTCAGGGCCAAAACGAAGGTTATGAACGGTGCTCAACCGAGGTGGTTTCGTAATATCGAAAATTGCAAACTTACCTGTACATATTGAGCCGAAATATGGGTACCTGGAGATGCTACGGGATATGGAGAATGATTCTCTAGCATTTATCTTCCCTATTTTGGCATTATTCATATAATAATCGACTTGAGTTTCCAAAAACTGCAAAAACCCCTTTCGAAACGTCAGAAATTACCTCTATGCTCTTGGAAATTAATTTATCAAATTTTCGTAGACGTCAAAAATTTTCGAAATTCTTACGCTTTTTTAGGTAATATCGTTCGGGCTCCGGGAAAAAAAACAGGCCTATTTTAATTTCGGGTTCTTCGAGCTTAGTTCGACACCCATCCCGGCTCTCTAGCTACCGCGGATCTCTCAAGCTAATCAAATCATTTTGGTATCTTTTCGCGAAAATCGTGAATTTCGCGATTTTCTCACGCAATTTTCGGACACTTCTAGACGGGGTAAAAATACGATCTAGGCATTTTCGGAAAGCTCGATTCTTCTTCTAGCGTTCCATTTACCGCTCTACCCGGCCACGCGCCTTCGGCGCTCTCCATTTCAAATTTCCCATACCCTCCACCGACACTTCAACATGGCAAAAAACTTGATACGATTCGGTGATCATTTTTTATCAACGTTATAGTATTAACTAGTATAGCCAGGAGATCCACCTTGTAGGTAGATTCACCTTTACTGGCAGATTCGCCTTTCGTACGTAGCTCGGGCCTACGGCCCTCGCGATACGCCTTTTGTTCGTAGCTCGGGCCTTCGGCCCTCGCTCGATTCCCCTTTTATGAATATATATAGGCCAAAAACGTTTTTTAAAAGCCCGATCGATTTAAGGCACCTCGTTCTGTGATCGCTGCCAAGCCGTCAAAACTGACGTTAACCTTTAAATCACACTCTGACATCGATTGTCAAAGTGCACTTCCACTTAATTTTCTCTGATAATCAATAGAAAATAATTTAATTTTGTGGAATGTCACTCGATTTTTAATAGACGTCAAAAATTTTCAAAATTCTTACGCTTTTTTAGGTAATATCGTTCGGGCTCCGGGAAAAAAAACAGGCCTATTTTAATTTCGGGTTCTTTGAGCTTAGTTCGACACCCATCCCGGCTCTCGAGCTACCGCGGATCTCTCAAGCTAATCAAATCAAATTGGTACCTTTTCGCGAAAATCGTGAATTTCGCGATTTTCTCACGCAATTTTCGGACACTTCTAGACGAGGTAAAAATACGATCTAGGCATTTTCTGAAAGCTCGATTCTTACTCTTGCGTTCCATTTACCGCTCTACCAGGCCACGCGCCTTCGGCGCTCGGCATTTCAAATTTCCCATACCCTCCCCCGACACTTCAACATGGCAAAAAATTTGATACGATTCGGTGATCATTTTTATCAACGTTATAGTATTAACTAGTAAGCCCATAGATCTACCTTTATTGATAGATCTACCTTTATTGATAGATCTACCTTTATTGATAGATCTACCTTTATTGATAGATCAACCTTTTTTGGCAGATCAGTATAGCCAGGAGATCCACCTTGTAGGTAGATTCGCCTTTTCGGGCTGATTCGACTTTTTGGGCTGAGACGCCTTTTCGGGCTGATTCGACTTTTTGGGCTGAGACGCCTTTTCGGGCTAAAACCCACTTGATTACTCCAACGCCTGAATGTTAAACATAAATTTAATTAACAGGGTGATTCGTGCAGTTTCATTCAGTCTATCCGCTTCATTTCAAATAAAACACCCTGTATATTATTATGTTTTTCAAAACTCCTCAACAACCTGATTTCAACAAACTATCGATGCATGGTCTATTAGGACCATTATTATTTCATCTGAAACTTCTAACAAAGTTAGTGTGTTTAATAGGAGACTGTGTTATGCGCATATATTCCAATGCATTAAAATTAATTAGAACATATACATAATTTGAGTAGTCAGTTTATCAAATCTTTGAGTAACATACCACAACCTGTCTTCGAAAATCTAAAATTGAATATTAAGAAAACAATGGAAAGATGAAAGATATATTCAAATTTAATTGGTTTTCGAAAGTGAATATTATTATATCGAATATTAAAAAAATACTTAATCAATTTTGCTGGGTTAGTGCAACGGGGTACCATACTGTTTTGCGTATGATATAAAAGCTCAGGGAAAAACCTCAGCAGAAAAAACCCTGTCTCCCCGTGTTTACAAACATTAAAAACATTTCTATATACATTACGAAAATTAAAAACAATTCTATATGCATTACTAACAATATATACACAATATATACATAAGAATAACAGCTATGCAACAGATGGGATAAGGTTGGTTGGTTTTCGTCAGCTTTCTCCTTTATTCCTTGATGATGATCTGAAAATTTCAAATTGAATTGAGTTATTAGATAAAAAAATTAATTTGGAAATACTTACGTTTATATGGCCCTAGAAAATATGGTATGGTCTTCCGTAAAGTTAAATGCACCTCCGTTAATATTTCCCGACATGATAATTCAGAGTGAATTCCAGAAACTCAAAAAAAAAGACGAAGAAATTTTTTTTATGATTCAACAATTTTGACGAATGGAAACAATTAAAAAAATATATAATAACGAAAAAAGATAGGGGTAGGGGGTTATTGATATGAAATATAAAAATTTTGGGTTTTTCCGAGATTTGTTTGTGTGATTTGAAGTGTGAATAGAAACAGTTAAGTTACCATATAATCCATAATTTATCCATGAAATAATGCATGAGAATTTGGAAAACAATTTGGAAATAGAAATTTGGAATAAATTTCGAAAAACGTGGAATATCGAAAGATGATGCGTTAATAAGTGTGAATTGCTTGAGAATGAGGGAAAATGGGAATTTTGAAAAAAATTGGGTTGAGAATACGTTACAAAAAAAATATTAAACAAAGAATGCGAATGGGTTATGCTGAATTTGGAAAAGAATGATTTAATTGTTAATGGTTGCGAAACGTGAAAATTTTGTATAATGAAGAATATTGTCGGTATGAACTTCGAGACGAACGATGAATTGATTTTGAAAAGGGCCAGAAATCACAGAAAACTTTGACGAAGAAATTCATTTGATAGGGATAATAAAGCGCGCGCATGAGGTCGGACAGCGATTAATTTTCATCCTGAGAATTTGATTTCAATTTACTCAATGAGGTAATTAACGAACAATTTGGAAAAAAAAGCAATTTTGAAAATGATGATTGTGCAATTTTGCTGTTTCCGAAAATCGATGGATTGATTTGAAAAATTGATCAAAAATAGGATTACTCATTTTGGATAGAATTCAAAATGTTACCGAACACTATATTTTTAGTAAAAACTTTTTTAGATGATTTGAGCAAATACCCTTGATGTTTTGTCTTTACCACTTCTACCTTCACGGAATCCCAAGAGCGAGCTCTTGAGAAAGCCACATAGAGTTGTCCATGAGAAAAGACAGGACTCGCTAGGTATATGCCAACGCGTTCAAATGTTTGCCCCTGTGCTTTATTAATGGTGAGGGCAAAGCAAAGTTTCAACGGAAATTGTCGTCTTTTCAGTACAAACGGCAAGTTTTGGTCGGAAGAAGTTAGATCCATTCTAGGAATGAGAACTCTTCTCCCGCAAAAACGGCCGGTGACGATCTCGGCTGTTATCAACATATCTGTCACAGCTAACACCAGTAGTCGTGTACCGTTAATCAATCCATCTTCAAGACATAAATTTCGAAGAAGTATAACCGGTACACCTACTTTGAGTTTGAGTTTGTGATGAGGCATTCCGCTTGGTGTTATGCTGTTCAAATATTCTTCCGGAAAGTTTGCCACCTCGTCTTCGTCACCCGAAGCCACGCTATCGTTACTGTGAATAACGAAGGTCTTTCCGGTAAACGATTCGAGAATTTTGTCATTGAGTAAATTACAATGTTCATTCTTGGGACAGAGAATAGCTCGCTGTGCGAGTTGCTGTGGTGTAAGAGCGTGAAGCTGTCCGTAAATCTCTCTAACAACATCAACCGTCAGACAACGATCTGGCAGATTAACAAAATCACCATCTTTTGTGTCCTTGTCTTTGACGATTTGGGTGTTGGTGGTACCCCTGCCCAGATCTTCTAGCCACCGGGTGAAATCCTCCCCACCTGCATTTACACGCATATTGGTCATCAGATGGACCACTTGAAAAACTCTCCAGAACCTATAATTTGTGAAAAAGAGCTCGATTTGTTCTACACGACCAGAAGCTACTGGAAGTAGCTGTTTAACATCTCCTCCAAGTAGTATGCATTTACCTCCGAAAGGCCGGGGGTCCATACATACATCTCGAAGTAGATCGTCCACAATATTAAGGACATGGTAACTGGCCATAGAAACTTCGTCCCAAATTATAAGCCGAATTTTTCTCAAGTGGTCAGCCTCCTGGGATTGTGCCGTTATAGAGGAGCGGGAAGATGCATTCAGATGTAATGGCAACCTGAACGTCGAATGGACCGTTCTTCCGTTTCTGAGCAATAACGCAGCTATCCCAGTGAAGGCTACGGCAAGAGTTGGTATATGCCGTTCCTCGCAATATTCCAGCAACGTGTTGTACAGATGAGTCTTTCCCGTACCACCACTGCCTTGGAGATAGAAATATCTATCTACACCTAACGCCGCTGACTCGACCGCAGAAATGATTTTGTTGAACACATTGCGTTGTTCCTGGTTCAAACTCCCAAGACTTGAATCTGACGACTCCGTTCTCGAAGTCTCATCGTCGTCGTTGGTGTTGGTAACGTTGACTCCCGAACTTGAGGTCGGCTCCGGCAGATTAAAGTCTCTGAGAGTTTTTCCCAGAAAACGTAATGTCTTCTCGATTCTACGCAGAGCGCAATCTTCAGATTGGCATTCTGAGATACCTTTCCTCACATAATCCTCTATCATGAATCGCTTGAACTCATTCCAAAGTGACAGTGGTTCGCCGATCTCACAGAAACACAGCATGTACGCGAATAATTTCCGCATACACCCGGGCATTTCTACCAGGGCTGCGTGTTCCAGAGTTCTGAACCACTCCGAATCTGACGCTATCAGATTTCTGGCCAGTACCGCTTCTTTAAACGTAGAATATAATGTGCCGCCGAAGAATTTTAAATCATTAAAAGATTTTGCTCCTGGAACGTGAAGGAGCAAAATACGCAAATTAAACTTTTCTATGTACTTCGGACTTATAGTGTACATCCTAGGTATTACAGATCGTTTTCTCAAACGTCTAACCCAGCGATGTTGGGTGGCATTAAAAGAATAAAGGAGAGGTATTTCACAATACTTCCATTCACGTGCGCTAGGATCGTTCACATTAAGTTCGAAATACGCCTCCAAACGACTGAGTTTTGAACGTTGTAACGCTGTCATCTCTTCCCCTTCTTCAAAATATACCTCACGTTCTCCAGGCAAATGGACGGGTAACCTATAGATTGTATGACTTTTGTCTTGAATATGGAAAGACAACAATCTCCAAGCTGATTCACCGGAAGAGATGTAGCGGGAATCAATGAATGCTTGGATTTCGTCCCAAACGACCTCATTTCGCAACTGAAGAACGGCAGCATCAGGACCTTTATTTATGTATTTGAAAACATATTTGATAGCTCCTACTGAAGTTATCACTTCCACGTTTATATGAGATTGATATTTCATGGATAAATATGGATTATACGGAACTACGTCTCTGTTATCTATCACACACATTCCTTTGTTTCTTTTGAATATCGCGGTGCGACCGTCATTTCTTCGCCTATATACGGGCAACGCACAATTAATTTTGGTAATTTCCGAAAACTCTTTGGGATAATGCTTGGTGCACTGTCCGTCGACCATACATGGAGAATCCGGTGCGCGATCACCACAGGGTCCGTGAATCATGGTGGACATTATAATATCAAAAAGCCGGGTTTTTTCGGCTGGTAGCTCGGCGCAAATCAGCTTGTCTACATCCTCAGAATTTCGCAGTTTATATTCATCTGCCAAAGTCAGAAGGCAGTGCATATGAGGAAGACCGCGTTTTTGAAATTCTATAACGTAAACGTAAGCGATCACATCACCGAAAATTTTGAATTTCAATATATCCTCGAAAAATGCCCTCCTTTTTAAATCGAACACTCGCGCGATTAGTTCCGGTCTATCCTGAGGATTCAACAGTTTACTTCCCATATTTTCAGTGATCTCACGCCAGTTGGGGTTACAGGTGAAAGTGACGAAAAGGGAGGGTCTGCCATATTTTGCTACAATGGCCATTGCATCTTGATAATTTTGCTGCATGAAACGTGCCCCTCCGATGAACGAACTCGGTAGGATAGTAACTCTACCTATTCTTTCACCACCGTCTGGTTCCACTACCGTTCTTCGCGCAATATAATCTTGGAGCCCGACGTAGCTCTCGACGCGTAATTCCTTCTGATGTGTTCGCAAAAAATTTAATCGGAAACCTTCTAACTCAACGTATTTGTCAACGATGAACTGTTGAGCCAAGCGCCCAGAAAGAAGGATCGGGTTAAAATGATTTGCACGAATCATCAGACGGTAGCACTCGAATTCTAATTTTGAAATCCGTTTATTTCCAATTGTTTTCTGCAACCCAGTCGACCATCCCAATTCTCCGTTAGGGAAAAGTAATGGATAACAGAGAGCATCAACAATTGGAGACAATTTTGGGATATCCTTAATTTGGAAACTATTACTTGTACTTATTAAATTCACACGAACTGTGCCTGGTGGAGGTATATCCCCGTCGACTGTACGAAAAATAGCGCCGATTTCGGTGGAAGTGGAAGGTGCCGCGTAGACCTTCCTGTTGGTTCCTGGTTGTTGGTGGAAATATAGGCCAAGTTGCGGAACGGAATCGTTACCACTGGTTCGTCGTGTGTCACGAACCACTTGACCTAGGGTAGAGTACATTTGGGCGTATGGGTGAGTTTCCCTCAGCAGAGCATCTATTTGCCCTAATAATCGGGGGTTGCAACCGTCTCCAACTCCTTTTGATGCCCTCTTCTTCGTGGCTTCTCCTGAATCCACGAAATACAGCGATCCAAATGCTGGATCGGATGGACAAACATCGCCTACTCGGTGGTATATCTGTCCTGAGACCACAACAACAGGGGCTCCTCTCGCCAAACCTTCTCTTTGAACGATTGTCGTGGAGCCAAGGGCGAGCAGCGTGTTGTAACTTCTTATATGTTGTATGAAGTTCTTCGATTGAGGGTGGTTGTTCATGATCAAAGCCTTCAGCAGGTCCGGATAAGCGGCACTCACCGGAAGGCTCACTGCGCCTCTTTTGCAGCAAATCATATTCTCGGTGCGAAAAAATAGAGCTCCACAGAAAGAGCACTCACTACTAAGCGCCTCAAGGTAATGGGCAGGCGTGTCCTCCTGATGTTCAGCGACATCACACACAACAGACGTAGAGGTTTCCGTTTCGTAATTATCGTCCTGTCCAACTTCGCAATTTTCCGATATCATCGATGACAAAACTGCTTTTGTAGATATTCTTTCAGATGGAACGACTCCAAATGAGGAGGAATCGTATTCCTCCAGTAAATAATACTGGTCTCCATCTGACAAATTATCCACAGAAACCATTCGCACCTCTATCGGAGTCAAATTGTAGAGCAGAACAGGAGAATAATTTTGCAATAAATAATTCAATAAATATTGGAGATTATTGAAGCTGAGCAAGCATGCTTTACCTTCCTCTTCTATACATTCACCGTTCGCCCCACGACTGTGAGAATCAAATAGATAATAGGAGTTCGCTATTTTTCCTATACAGGTAGATAATTCCCCAGACGTAAATATAGCGGAAGTATAATTTCGAAAAACCTGTGGTAGACCTTGCGCTAACGGAATATCGAATTCTTCATGATTTTCAATGTTTATATGACCCACAACTGAATCTTCCTCATTTATATGCAATGAAAAACAAACGTTATTGATTTTGAACTTTGGAAACACCTCCACAACTAACAAATGATTAAAAATGGGTAAATTCCGCGAAAAAATTGATTTTAAATATAATTTATCCCCGTAATCCAAAATATTATCTATGATCGTAGTGCACCAAGCATTGAAGGGGAGAAGTTTGCTATAAGCCAATGCAACTGCCGCGATTGCAGTACATTGGTGACCTCTGGAATCCGGACTAAATCGTAAATCATTTTGGTTTCGAGAACCTCTTATGATGGTTCTGAATATCACGGATTGCCTTTCATCATTATTATCACGTTGAGAAGATGAAATTAACGGAGTCATTACTTTGTCCTTGCTGGTTCCTGCTATTCCAATTCCATCAGAAATATCTGAATTTGAAAGTAATAAAATAAATATAATTTACTGAACGTGAGTGAATGTTTTCAATTCATGTGATATATTAGTAGTTTTATGAAACATAATTCAATACATTGAACTCTCATTGGATATAATGAAATTTAGTTATAATATGGAATTGCTGTAGAATATGCTAAATTTGAATATTATATTTCGTAATTTATTGTTCTTGAATATGAAAGATATAATTAATTTTCCAAAGTATTGAAGGTGAAAAAGGAATATTGGAAAATATAACACTCATTGAATTTTTCTGAAAACATTTTCAGATTCTATAAAATTCCACAGATTTCTGATTCATTTGTGAAAAAGTCGAAAAAAAATATTATACAAAAATATCTCAAATACCTGGAACGAAAACTTTCTTTCCCTTCCTCGTTTGCTTACTCAATTTGCTTGCTCCTCTCTTCCTTCTCTTCATGATTCGGCTCGAAGCTGAAATAAGTCAATTTGTAATGTGTTATTAATTCGTCACAATCTTAATTTTGTCCTATTAAAAATGACACACAAGGAAGCTTTAAGCTAGAATAAGGGACCGTAATTTTCAATTTGGAACGTTTGTATTTTCAATTCAGAAACATTTTCATAGAAACGTTTCAGATAAACCTTTCATACGTAGGTCATTTCTGGTGTTGGGTGTACCTATGTCTCGCAAATATATATGAACCAAAAAGAGAAACGTTTCACGTGGAAAATTAGTGGTTTCAGTAACAAATTTTGGTTTACCTACTGCAGGATTATTCATATCCACTTCTGAATGATTTAATTAACGAAACTTTCTTATAAAATTGAATGACACTATTTCTTACCTTCTATTAAGTTTCGCAAAGTCCAAAATCCTTCTGGAGATTATTATATGTGGTACCTATTGAATCGATAATAGTATATTAAATATATCGAATAAACGGGGGAATAATGATAATATAAATTTGTTTTAAAA
This sequence comes from Coccinella septempunctata, assembly GCF_907165205.1. Taxonomy (NCBI): domain Eukaryota; kingdom Metazoa; phylum Arthropoda; class Insecta; order Coleoptera; family Coccinellidae; genus Coccinella; species Coccinella septempunctata. Next base: position 7,375,721 of record NC_058196.1, read on the forward strand.
TCCAAAAAATCATTCGAAACTATTCAACAACTTCATAACATTCCTTCAAGATTTTGAATTTTTTCTGAGAAAAATTATGCTATATCACCATCTTGTTTCTGGAATACCCAATAGTTATATCTATATAATGTGAAATTTTTCAAAAAATTATTCTAGTATTGATAAATATGTATAGGAAAATGAATTGATTACTTGAAATCGAGCTAGTTTTGATAATTATTAACTGAATCTATAATTAGTTCGAAGTAATAATAGTAATAATACCTTGAGTAACACAACACAAGCTGTCTTTTGAAACCTGAAATTCAAAAGGGCGCTTATTCCGAGTTCTTCACCTAAAAAGTATTCTAGTTGCCATAGGAACCAATTCGTGAAATCCAATCAGATCAACTCAAAAATCAAAAGTTACTTCCGGTTTTTTGCAACAAAGTATATAAGTTCAAAAATTATCCCATTCATGTCTAATCCCGTCATTTAAATAAAAAATCAATATTTCAAACATCAATAAATTCCCCAAATATTATTCCAAGTGGAAAATTCATCATCAATGGTATTTAAATATCGCGAAACGGAAATGACGACATACGAAAATTCGCTGTTTTTCAAGCCTCTCTCTGCGAATAAAACAGAAAATCTCAAACTGTGCGTATTTCATTGTAAAGTAATAAGAATTCTATGTTCTAAGATTGTTTACGACTTGACATTTATTTTTGATTCACAAGAATGGCACTCATTCATTTCTAGAAAAGCTTCAATTCCCTTAACATTTATATCAAATCATGACAGGTATTTCAAAATAACCAATATGTCCAATTTATGTGATAGGAAATGCAAGCTTTTTAGAACTTCTGTTGTTTGAACCACAGAGCACTAATTTTGGAGAAGTGAAAGATAACAGCAGTGCCAACTAAGAGCACTCTATGGCTAAGAGCTTTCATGTCTATGATCGAAAGCTACACGACAGTTTATTCGAAATCGAAATTTGGATTGAATTTCTCATGTCATTTTATTTTATATTTCTGGAGCGTCGTATTTATTCAACTTCAATGTAAATTTACAGCTTCAAGTTATATATTCTGATTTACTTAGAATAATCCATTTATTATTTGTTAAAAATTACATCGATTATGAATTAACAGACTACTAAAATTGGGAATGAGAGAAAAAAAATAGCCAGTGAAAATATATTGATCAAAAATATAAAATGATTTTCCTATTTCAATAATATACGATAGAGATTATCACATAACATATATGTCTAACAGCGTTCCTTGAAATCAGGCGTTGTTCCAGTTTTTTCCCATTGAGAAAATTCTTTCGAAACAAAATTGAGCAGTATCAGAAAATGAATATTACTTATGAAATATAGAACCTCCTGGTTGATCTTCTATAAAGACTTAGCCCCCCAGAACTGTGTGCTATGTATAAAATCTCATGTTTATATACCTAAAAAAAAGGATATTTGTTATTTTATGAGTTTGCATGTAAAACATATGAAATATATTATGTGAACTTGTAAAATAGATCATATACTTCAAATAAAAACTCTCCTGAACGAATTGCTCTAGAAGCTTATCCATGAAGAACCTTTTTTATTTCAATTAACTCTCTCCGATACATGCTTTTTTGACATGACATTTCTGATAAATTTATGCGTGCCTGAAACTGAATATTAATTATGAAATACAGAACCTCCTGGTTGATTTACTATACAGACTTAGCCCCAAGAACGGTGTGTTATGTATAAAATCTCATGTTTATATACCTTAAAGAAGGATATTTGTCATTCTATGGGTTTGCATGTAATGTATATGAAATATATTATGTGAACTTGTAAAATAGATCATATACTTCAAATAAAAACTCTCCTGAACGAATTGCTCTAGAAGCTTATCCATGAAGAACCTTTTTTATTTCAATTAACTCTCTCCGATACATGCTTTTTTGACATGACATTACATTTCATGATCTGATAAATTTATGTGTGCCTAAAACTGAATATTAATTATGAAATACAGAACCTCCTGGTTGATTTTCTATACAGACTTAGCCCCAAGAACAGTGTGTTATGTATAAAATCTCATGTTTATATACCTTAAAGAAGGATATTTGTCATTCTATGGGTTTGCATGTAATGTATATGAAATATATTATGTGAACTTGTAAAATAGATCATATACTTCAAATAAAAACTCTCCTGAACGAATTGCTCTAGAAGCTTATCCATGAAGAACCTTTTTTATTTCAATTAACTCTCTCCGATACATGCTTTTTTGACATGACATTACATTTCATGATCTGATAAATTTATGTGTGCCTAAAACTGAATATTAATTATGAAATACAGAACCTCCTGGTTGATTTTCTATACAGACTTAGCCCCAAGAACAGTGTGTTATGTATAAAATCTCATGTTTATATACCTTAAAGAAGGATATTTGTCATTCTATGGGTTTGCATGTAATGTATATGAAATATATTATGTGAACTTGTAAAATAGATCATATACTTCAAATAAAAACTCTACTGAACGAATTGCTCTAGAAGCTCATCCATGAAGAACCTTTTTTATTTCAATTAACTCTCTCCGATACATGCTTTTTTGACATGACATTTCATGATCTGATAAATTTATGTGTGCCTGAAACTGAATATTAATTATGAAAAACAGAACCTCCTGGTTGATTTTCTATACAGACTTAGCCCCAAGAACGGTGTGTTATGTATAAAATCGCATGTTTATATACCTGAAAAAACGATATTTGTCATTCTATGAGTTTGCATGTAATTAATCTGAAATATATTAAGAGAACTTGAAAAATAGATCATATACTTCAAATAAAGACTCTCCTGAACGAATTGCTCTAGAAGCTTATCCATGAAGAACCTTTCCTACTTCAATAAACTCTCACCGATACACATGCTTTTTTGACATTGCTTTACATTTCATGATCTGACAAATTCATGTGTGCCTGCAAATGAATATCAATTATTAAATATAGAATATCCTGGTTGATTTTATACACAGACTTACCCCCAAGAACAGGTTGTTATCTATAAATTCTCATATTTATACACAAAGTAAACATATTTGTCATTCTATGAGTTTGTATGTAATTTAATATGAAATACATTATGTAAACTTGAAAAATAGATCATATATTTCAAATAGAAGCTCTCCTGAACGAACTGCTTCAGGACTTTACCCCTGAAGAAGGTTTTTTATTCCTAATACAGTCTCTCCGAGGGATGATAATTGCCATCCTAGGATTTTTTCATTTCTGTATCTCATAAATTGATATGTGCCTGAAAAAAATAAGTATTATTAGTGACAAAATATACTATCAGTTATAATATCCGATATCTCATACAGATTCACGTCCAAGAACTGTGTTTTATATCTCAGAATTCAATAATAACCTAACTTTCCGATTATGGAAAAAAGTTCAACTGTGATGAGAGCTTTGAAGTTTTATCGTACGGGGAGAAATGTAGTAAATATATTGAATATATCCTTTAATTTCAATAATAATTAAACCTTAAAAATTTGCATCAATTTTTTCACGGTCTGTCAACAGTCAAATTAAACTGGCCTAAGGATCCCTTGAACACTTGACAGGAAAACACGTTATAGGAATTGAAAAATTATGGAAATTTTAAAATTTTAAGTTAGTTTTGGCTGAAAAGTGACCTCGACTTTCCTAATATAAATTTATTTTGGCAATTTCAACGCTAAAAATCACGAAATTACTGAAAATATTCAGGGCCAAAACGAAGGTTATGAACGGTGCTTAACTGAGGTGGTTTCGTAATATCGAAAATTGCAAACTTACCTGTACATATTGAGCCGAAATATGGGTACCTGTAGATGCTACAGGATATGGAGAATGATTCTCTAGCATTTATTTTTCCTATTTTGGCATTATTTATATAATAATCGACTCGAGTTTCCGAAAACTGCAAAAACCCCTTTCGAAACGTCAAACATGATTGAAATTACCTCTATGCTCTTTGAAATTATTTATCAAATTTTCCTAGACGTCAAAAATTTTCGAAATTCTTACGCTGTTTTAGGTAATATCGTTCGGGTTCCGGGAAAAAAAACAGGCCTATTTTAATTTCGGGTCCTTCGAGCTTAGTTCGACACCCATACCGGCTCTCGAGCTACCGCGGATCCCTCAAGTTAATCAAATGAATTTGGTACCTTTTCGCGAAAATCGTGAATATCGCGATTTTCTAACGCAATTTTCGGACACTTTTAGACGGGGTAAAAATACGATCTAGGCATTTTCGGAAAGCTCGATTCTTCTTGTAGCGTTCCATGTACCGCTCTACCCTGCCACGCGCCTTCGGCGCTCACCATTTCAAATTTCCCATACCCTCCCCCAACACTTCAACATGGCAAAAAATTTGATACGATTCGGTGATCATTTTTTATCAACGTAATAGTATTAACTAGCATGGCCAGGAGATCCACCTTGTAGGTAGATTCACCTTTACTGGCAGATTCGCCTTTCGTTCGTAGCTCGGGCCTACGGCCCTCGCGATACGCCTTTTGTTCGTAGCTCGATTCCCCTTTTATGAATATCTAGGCCAAAAACTTTTTTTGAGAGCCCGATCGATTTAAGGCACCTCGTTCTGTGATCGCTGCCAAGATAATTCCGTCAAAACTGACGTTAACCTTTAAATCACACTCTGACATCGATTGTCAAAGTGCACTCACTTAATTTTCTCTGATAATCAATAGAAAATGATTTAACTTTGTGGAATGTCACTCGATTTTCAATAGACGTCAAAAATTTTCAAAATTCTTACGCTTTTTTAGGTAATATCGTTCGGTCTCCGGGAAAAAGAACTGGCCTATTTTAATTTCGGGTCCTTCGAGCTTAGTTCGACACCCATCCCGGCTCTCGAGCTACCGCGGATCTCTCAAGCTAATCAAATCAGTTTGGTACCTTTTCGCGAGAATCGTGAATTTCGCGATTTTCTCACGCAATTTTCGGACACTTCTAGACGGGGTAAAAATACGATCTAGGCATTTTCGGAAAGCTCGATTCTTCCTCTAGATATTTACACCCAGCCTGTCTCCGCGTCGCGCCTTCGGCGCTTGCCATTTCAAATTTCCCACACCCTCCCCCGACACTTCAACATGGCAAAAAATTTGATACGATTCAGTGATCATTTTTATCAACGTTATAGTATTAACTAGTAAGCCCATAGATCTACCTTTATTGATAGATCTACCTTTATTGATAGATCTACCTTTATTGATAGATCTACCTTTATTGATAGATCTACCTTTAGTGATAGATCAACCTTTTTTGGCAGATCAGTATAGCCAGGAGATCCACCTTGTAGGTAGATTCGCCTTCATGAACAGATTCGCCTTTTGTCCGTAACTCGGGCCTTCGGCCCTCGCGATTTGCCTTCCGCCCGTAACTCGGGCCTACGGCCCTCGCACTTACTGATACGCGAATATGGCGTATCACACATAACTCACAGCGTTCGATATATACAGGCATTGTCGCAAATTTCACGAAAGAAAACAAATAATCTCATACACTGCTCAAAAATTGGCAAAAATCAGTTATATTCAGTTGTACAGAAGCCTTATAATGGAGATTCCATGCATTCAGTTCATCTGAAGTTCTTTCTCTACGATGAAACAAAAAACTAACCTGAAATGAGAATAACTGGACAAAAGTCTATAAAAGTAGAATTTTAACGCAAAAAACACACCCTGCCATTGTATTCCAATAATCATTATATCATTCCACTCCAATAAGTTAGTCAAAAACATTTTTCCTTCCATCTGGAATGATTAAATACAATAATCCTCGTAAAATAATCAAAAAGCTTAAAAATTGGCCAAAATCTGTTATATGGAATGGGAAAGAAGCCTAATTATAAAAATTTCAAGCATTATAACGTTTAATTCTGTTTCTTTTGAACAAAAACCTACACGGTCCCTCTCTCTACGATAATAGCAAAAATCTTACCCTAAATGGTAGAACTTGACAAATGTCTATAAATATAGAATTTTAACACAAAAACTCACTCATAGATTGTGTTTCAATAATCATTATATCATTCCAACTGAATAACTTATCTCAAAACATATTTTTCCATAGATCAAGCCTAAGAAAATCATCTCCGTACACTACCCAATTGCTTGAAAGTTGTCAGAAATCTGCCGTGTTCAGTTGAAAAGAATCAAAATAGATTATTTGCTTCACATAGAAACTCTCCTGAACGAACTGCTTAAGGAACTTATTCTGAAGAACATTTTTTTTTACCAAATAACACCGTCCGAGAGATGATATTATACATTTCTTGATCTGATAAATTTATATATGCCTGAAAATAAATTTCAATTATGAAATATAGAATCTCCTGGTCGATTTTCTGTGCAGACTCACCCCCAAGAACCGTTTGTTATTTAGAAATTCTTATGTTCATACACCAAGATCAAGGATGTTTCTCATTCTGTGAGTTTGCATGTAATTTAATCTGAAGTACCTTCTGTAACCTTGACTCATGGATCATATACTTCAAATAGAAACTCTTCTGAACCAATTGCTTAGAAGCTCACCCCTGAAGAAGCTTTTTTTATTTAAAATGAGACTTTCCGATAGATGATATTTGACATTTATGAATTTCATACATTTCTTGATATAATGAATTTATATGTGCCTGAAAAATAAGTATTATTAGTGACAAAATAAACAATCTGTTAATACATCCGATTTTGATACAGATTCACGTCCGAGAACTGTTTTTCATATCTGGAAATTCAATATTAACCTAACTTTCCGATTATGGAAAAAAATTCAACTGTGATGTGAGCTTCGAAGTACTATCGTATGGGGAGAAATGTAGTAAATATATCAAATATATCCTTTAATTTCAATAATAATTAAACCTTAAAAATTTGCATCAATTTTTTCACAGTCTGTCAATAGTAAAATGAAACTTGCCTAAGGATCCCTCAACACTCCAATGTCAGGAAAACACGTTATAGGAATTGAAAAATGATGGAAATTTTAAAATTTTAATTTATTTT